>NW_027224272.1:300000-520013 GCF_023699985.2 Odocoileus virginianus
GCCACCAGGGAAGCCCATGGAGTCAGAAAGGGACTCCCCAAAAGAAGCTATAGTCAATGGAAGGACACAGACTCTTACTGAAAATGTCACCCAGAGCAGGGAGAGAGCTGAAAAGAAACATTCTACCCTCTTTCCTCTATGTTTCTCTGGACAAACCACGTGAGGCTCAAGAGCCCATGTATTTTCAGTCTCTATGCGCCAGCTTACTAGAACTCGGAGAAAAACAGAACAATAGAGATGTTCTGTTTATCCCTTTGATAAAAGATGAAATGAGGATGCTATCACTTCTCTATTAAGTAATAGAATAGGGGGGAGATGGGGCATGGGTAGGAATTAGAAGGCGGGAAAAGGAATAATCAGCAGAGAAGCCTTCTAGGAAGAAGTGACTTCTTAACCAAAGAACTGAAGGGTGACGAAAAACCCAGCAGGAAGAAAGGGGAGAGTGTTCTAAGACTCAGTGAGTTCTCTTGAGTTCTTAGAGGCTGGTACCCAGCTCAAACACATCAGAACTGAAGACATGAGTTTCCATTCATACCAGTCAGACTCTCACAATCCTATAAATTATCAATAGCTTGCGTGCTCTCCTTTTCCTATATTCTTAAGATGTAAAAGTAGGTTATAATTTGAGATCTTTCTTTTCAATGTAGGTGTTAGCTGATGAAAATATCTGGAACTTCTTTTTAAGTATGAAATGTCTCAATGACCTTATGTAAATGTTGACTGAAGCTAAAAGCGTATCTCCCTTTAAGCAAGACAAAGGGAAGAATATTTTGTTTACTTTTCATCAAAGGAACAAAAATTAGTTCAGTGCTCCTCTTGAAATAATTTGTGAATCGTCACTTCACCTACTTTTTCAATAAATATTTACTAAGAAAGAAAGGAACTGACTTTTGATGGACATCTACTATGTACCAGATAATGAGCTACTTATACTATTTCATTTTATCCTTCCAATGGTACACTGTATGACATCATATTGTATGGTGCAACCTGGGGACCTTGGTAACAAGCAGCCAGACACTAAACAATAGTCAGGTTTCATAGGATTTTGTGGCTCAAAAGTCACAGCTTTTAGTTGTTTATATGTTTAAATCCTTGTTGATGCTCACATTGGAGTTACAATGAAAGAAGCAACATCTCGTTTTCTAGGGGTGCATATTAAGAATGGCAGGTACTCTAAGAATCCCTTTGATATAAGATGAAATGAGGATGCTATCACTTCTCTATTAAGTAATAGAATAGCTTCAGGGAGAACATGGTATTTAAGCATGATCTGAATGGTGTTATAAGAAATCCAAAAGTATCAAATAAATCATAAAGCCTGTGGGCAATACTATGTTAATTTTTCCTTTCTCCAGAAAATATGTTTTTTGGTTAAGCTAAGTAGGGCAAATCACATAGCTTCTTCCTCAAAGATATGCTGCTTATCTTCTTGGAGGAAAAACGAATAATGACAATGAATCTGCTCATTCAGAAACTCCTTTGTTTAGGAATTGTTGGGTTGTTCTTTTGATTTGTGCATCTCCATACATAGATTTGGAAAAGATCTATCCTGTTGGTTCATAGATTGGTCCACAATTTTTGTTCCAGGCAAAGAAATACAGTGGTTACCCCTTAAAACATGTCTTTGTAGGAACAGTGCCTGCTATAACACAGTATTACTCATTCTATACCTTGCCACTGCTAAGTGACTGAGTAGGGAAATGTTAGGGATTCAGGACTGTCTGGACAACAGAAGACACCCTCCTTTAAGTAAAAGATGGCACATGCTGTGAGAAATATCTGGGTGTCTTTAGGCACTGTGCCTGAGAATGGAATAAAGGACATTAATAAATCCTTTATTTCAGTGTATCCATTAATTTCCTGAAATGTGTGTACATTTAAGATTTTTAAGAAATCACAGGGTGCTCTGGACCAGAATAGGAAAAAAAAACAGAAACTAAAATAAATGAAGCTGATTTTAGTCATTGAGGAGATGACTTGGTTGGATATTTGAAGCAGAAGGAAATTGGAGAAGAGGCAGCCCAGAGATATGTTCGATATAATGATCCAGTTTGGGGCATGCTGTAACTTAAGAGATATAGTGCTCTCATTACAGTGATTGTTGGAGGCAAGAAGCTAAAGCTAGAAAGAAATCCAGCAGTGTACTGCTCTGGGTGTCTGGATTTTATTAAAGTGACAGATGAGCCTCAATCCCAGACAAGTCTTCTTGGTGCAATGTGTAATGACAGAACAGCCCCACGAGGGATGTAGGTGGCATGCAGGATCTTGCAAGCCATGACCACATGGGCAAGATTGGAAGTACAGCAACTCAGAGAGGAGGTTACTCCTAGCGGGACAGCAACTGGATAACTGCATATTCTCAAAGGACAAAAGTTACCACCCCAAAATGCCTCTTCAGTCTGCAGATTATTTTGAGCTGAAAACAAGATTCAGAAGACTCAGGAAGAACCTTTTGACTTCCCCCCAGGCGTCTAAAATATTTAGCAGGTCTGTTTCCGGAATAGAGCTATCACCAGAGATATTTGAGAAGAACATGAGCTAGTTGTGGTGGGGGAGACAGCAGGGCCTAGAGATCAGAGTCCACCCTGTGTCCCATTGGCCCAGCAAACATTTGTTTACCAAATATTTGTCTTTTAATGCCTGTGTGAATTGCCTTCCTTCCCTCTGAAGTTCCAAACCACCACCCACAATCTCCTCTTTTGTCTTGGGCTAAAGATGCTATTTCAGGTGATGTGCTGTGCTTAGTCACTCAGTCATGTCTGACTCTTTGCGACCCCATGGACTGTAGCCCGCCAGGCTCCTCTGTCCACGGGGATTCTCCAGGCAAGAACACTGGAGTGGGTTGCCATGCCCTCCTTCAGGTGATGGCTTTGGTCATTTTGGCAAGTTACTCAGTTTTCCTGGCTCTCTCTAAAGAACATATGTTATGAAATTTGTGTTTCATTTTCTTCTGTTAATCATGTCAATTTAAATCTTAGAACACCTGGAGAAGGAAATGGCAACCCACTCCAGTATTCTTGCCTGGAAAATCCCATGGATGGAGGAGCCTGGCGGGCTACAGTGCATGGGGTCGCAAAGAGTCAGACACGACTGAGCGACTGGCACTTTCACTTTCAAGACCTTGAAGTCCCCTGCCCTGGCCCTCTGCCCCCAGCTAACCTCAGAATTCTTAGCCCTGGATAATTGGCAGCTCCATGTTAGTCTTAACCTTCACTGAAAAATGAGTGACTGGTTGGAAGATTGACTAACCAGAAGTTTAATGCATACCGGAATAAGATGACCAGAGCCTCACGACAAAAGGGATAATGAGCCTCAAGATGTGTCTTTTTAAACGTTATCTGTTGAAACTTCTGATTTTTGATGCTTTTATAGAGAAATATGAACTGTAGAGTTGAATCACAGTTTATCAAAAGAAACAAAATGAACCGAGATTGGCAGTTTGCTGATCTCGTAGGAATACCTTTTCTGGAGAAAAGTTCACATGAAGTGCAATAAGCTTGTAAAGGTAAATAGTTATTAATATTTTGGGTAACATAATGAATTATGATTATAAATACGAACTGACTGGCAGCTTTTATTTTAGTATTAGCAAGTGTCTGACCAGTGTTGGAGCCCATGTATCATTTCATTTCAACTGGATGAAATGTTAAATAAACTCAGAATGAAAATTAAAAAAAAAAATTAAAAAAAAAAATCTTAGAACAGCCAGAAGAACCTAGAAGGACACAGGAGGATGTCTTACCCCACAACAAGATTCATAAAAGTAAAAGGTGTATATATATATATATATATATATATATATATATAAATGTAAGGCAGTAGCAGTATTCAGAGAGTCTGTGTAAGAAGAAGGCAAAGCATTGCAAGAACAGTGACAGAGACGAGAATTTTCAGTATTATATGAACACTGGGTGTTAAGGGATAAAAAGAGTCAAATCATGACCCATGAGAAGGTACAGGAGAGCATGACAAAGTAAGAGACATGAGAAAGCTCATAAAACAATAGTAACAAACATAGTTTCAAACAAAGTGCAGTTAAACATAGGAAATGTCAACAGAAAAAAAATGCACGAAGTAAAAAGTGAGGTTAAGGGACATATTGAGGACTTAAGTCCAGGAGGCAGCCTCTCAGACAGCTCTGAGACACTGCTCCAAAGAGGTAAGGAGGAGCCAGGATATATAGGAATTTTGCAACAACAAAGACCAGGTAGTCAGAACATCAAAAGATTACTGTTAAAGAAAGACTAGACATCTCCATTTAATGAATCTAGGACTTCTCTGTGTATGGAAAGATGCAAGAGTGTGGACTCATTGAAATCTTTCCTTTGATGTGCACCTTAACTATCTAAAGGCCAGTATCCTTTTCCCACTCCCGATCCTGCATCCCCTCAGTGTGGCTGATGGCTTGATGGTTGCAACATTCTTTGTTTAGTGATAAGGCAGGTGACTTTCTTCATCCATAGAACCACCATATTATTTTATCAAATGTGTTATGTTATGATTAACTGAGCCTTTCAAAGCATAGGAAACCCCAAAGTATATTTCACACAAAAGTATCCATGCTATTATGCATTATCAGAATGCCTCTGTAACAAATTGCAAATCTAAGGGAATTGGGAGTGGGTGTGAATGACACTTAAAAGCATGACACTGGTGATCAAAATATGGACAAAATAGGCTCAGACTTTCATATGAAATTTCTCTAGGGAAGTGGTTTCAGGTTAGCTAGAAGCACAGTGTTTGTTTTCAATCTGGTTTGTTTCTATTTCAGCTTTAGTATTAGGAGGATCTCCCTTCCATTCTATAGAAATATGATGCCTGTTTTAGCTCTTCACCCTTGATCAGAGGTTTTAGGTACCAGCTTAGAAGGATGGGTTATTATCAAAGCTTGGTCACTCCACCATATGCTATTTGGACTGTCAAAGAGTTTCTTACATATTTTTCTTTAATGAAATTTAGGAAAAAATAACTATATGCTTGGCCTAGGGTTTGGAATGAAAAGAATAAAGAGAGTTTAAATGATAGCATACATACTGACTTTGTGCTGGGGAGAAACAAACAGTACTCTAAGGCCAAGCGCAGTTTGGGTCAAGACAAAGATGCTTAAGGCAGGAATGAGAGATCTCACTTTCCTGAAAGTTATAATAGTCATGAAAAAAGTGAATCCACAGATAACAGATGAGGGGCAGGGAAAATAAAAAGTGTGAAATTTTGAAATACTGTTAAGAATGATATTAAAGATCTTATTCCAGACTAGCTGAAGGTAGTTATGTGCTTCTATGAATAGAGGAGTTCTTTCAATGTAGAATTGATTGTTGTAAGATATTTTATGACATGGACTATATATGGTTAGTATTAGCTTTTTCCATGTGCCCAGTTTAATGTTTTATATATGGTACATTTTCAATAAGTATTTATTGAAATGGCATCCTTATGGAAATAAAATAAAAAATTATCTTGCTACTATAAGAAATAAATTATGCTGAAAAATTGAGGCAGTATAATAAACTCTAATATCTTGTACCATTCTGAATGCAAACTAAGCCATTTATAATATATCCACTCCATTAAAATTAAATTAATAACAATTTAAGCTACCATTTATTGAGCATCAAGATAATGCCAGGCACTGTATATATTATCTTATTTATTTTTTAAATGATTCTATAAAGTAGGTACTATTTTTATACCTACTTCAAGGATGAGGAACTAAAGATTAAAATATTAACTTGACAAAAACCCAGAATTTAAACTCAATATATTATCAGGACCATCATATATTAACAAAAATTCTATATAATGTAATAAGGATGGATTTCTCTAGTATTCATACTGCTGGTCCCATAAGTAGATTATTAAAGTTCAGCAATTTATTCAAGGTCACACAGCAAGTAAGAGATTGAAATAAATTTTGATTATAACATAAAATGTGGGGACATTAACATAAAATTACCTGGTAAAAGGATTAATTACTATGGAAATTACCCTCCCATTTCAAGCAACTAGAAAACTAGACAAAACATATCAAACAACTGTTTTCAGATGAATGGGGACAGAACATGCCACCCCAAAGTATATCTTTGGTATAAGAATTATTTTACCTTGATGATTAAATAAAAAAACAGCAGACATAGGAGCTCTGAAAACCAAGTAGAAGTTATCTTTTTTAAGAGATATTTACATTTATTTATTTTATTTTTTATTGAAGTATAGTTGATGTACAATATTATATAGTTATAGGTGTACAATATAGTGATTCAAAAATTTTAAAGGTTATACTCCATTTATAGTTATTACAAAATATTGGCTATATTCTCCATGTTGTACAATATATCCTGTATCTTATTTTATACCTAATAGTTTGCACCTCTTAATCCTCTACCCCTGTAATACTGGCTTGTGAAATAAAAATTCATATTTTATAGCAAGAAAAATTTAAACATAAAAAATTCTTCTCTGCCCTCTGGTCTTCTCTCTCACCTGACTGTGCAGTGTTCTGCATGATGGATTGACCAAATTGCCCCCATCAGCAGGAATACCTACCTTACCTAGCATCAACACAATTCCTTAAAAGATAACGTTCCCTCTTGATCTTGTAAGGGGCCACATGACCCACTGCAATGACACTTAGACTTGGACTATGTGAACTGTCAATAATACATCATTTGATGTACAGCCCTCTGTCTCAAAAACCTTTCTCCAACAGTGTTTTGATCTAATGGGCAGAACAGTTCTCAGAGTTTTCTGAGATGCTCTTCCTGGGTTATAATCCTCAAATTTGGCTCAAATAAAATTTTCCACTTCTTTCTTAGATTGAGGGATTAATTTCTCATTGACAGCCCCTCCCCGCCAAGAGGTACTTACATATATAAGGAAAGCTTCCTTTTGTAAAATTACCTCCCTCTCTGTACCAAGAAGAGAAAGATGACTCTAAATCTCTAGAGACTCATATCAGTGGAGAAGACTCGAATCTGTAGAACAATTTTACCCTTGTTTACTGTGCTTTGCCTGAAAACTTCCCATAACTGGTTCCTCACCCCCAAACATCCTCCTTTGTCTTTAGTTGGAGATGGTATTTAAGGTGATGCCTTGGGCCATTCTGGGGAGTACTCAGTTTTACTGCCTATCTCCTATGTGTAGTGAGATATACATATTATGAAAGTTCCGCTTATTTTTCTGTTAATTTGTCTTTTAATGGTCATGGACAGGGAGGCCTGGCGTGCTGCAGTTCATGGGGTCGCAAACAGTCGGACATAACTGAGCCACTGAACTGAACTGATTTGTGCATACACGGAAAAAATCTCCACAAGAATATGGGAAGAACCACTGGAAAGCAATAAGCCAAACGATTTCCAGAGCTCACAGAAGGTAAGGACATTTTGTATTCCCATCAGTCAATACAGAAACTCATAATACAAGGCACATACAGTGGAATCCTCAGAAAATTATCTTCCGAGTGCAGCCCCACCCCTTTCACGTTATCCACATCAACAAGATGTTGTCCTGTGCTGGAGCTGATAAGACTCCAGACAAGTATGTGTGATGCTTATGGAAAGCCCCAGGGCACAGTGGCCAGGGTCCACATTTGCCAAGTCGTGTCCATCTGCACCAAGCTTTAGAACAAGGAGCATATGATTGAGGCCCTATGCAGGGCCAAGTTCAAGTTGCCAGGTCACCAGAAGATCCACATCTCCAAAAAGTGAGGATTTACTAACTTCAATGTGGATAAATTAAAAACATGGCAGAAAAGTGGCTCATCCTGGATGGCTGTGTGATAAACTACATCCCTAATCATAGTGCCCTGGACAAATGGTAAGCGGTCATGACAGTCTCAGTACTGTCCCCTCCTTACGCATGCAGGGCATGCTCATTGCTCAGTCATGTCTGACTCTGTGATGCCATGGACTGTAGCCCACCAGGCTCCTCTGTCCATAGAATTTTCCAAGCAAGAATACTGGAGTATGTTGCCATTTCCTTCTCCAGAGGATCTTCCTGATGCAGGGATCAAATCTTGTGTCTCCTGCATTGTCAGACAGGTTCTTTACCACTGAGCCCCCAGGGAAACCCAGCTATCAAATACCACCATTCTAAATAACCCATGTGTCAAATAATAAATCACAAAGGAAATGAGAATACTTTGAAGTAAATCGGAGTGAATACACCAGTATTAAAACCTGTGCGATATGGAGAAAGCCATGTTTAGAGAGAAATTATGGTATTAAAATTTCATACTGGAAAAAAACAAAAGTCTTCAGTCAAAGACCTAAGTTTCCACCTTAAGAAACTAGGAAAAATAGAGAAATATAAAACCAAAATAAGGAGAAGGAAAGAATGATAAAGATAACTGCTAAAATAAAAGAGGTAGAAGAGTGGTACAGAATAATCAATTAAACAAAAGATGACATTTGAAAATATCTGTAAATCAATAAATCTCCAAAGTGACCAAAAAATGAAATAATATAGTACATGTATATATAGATACATATAGTTAACAGTGTTTTCAATGTAGAGGGGCTATCAATACAAATCCTATAGCCATTAAAATAAAGGAATAAAGGAGAATTAGGAGATATCATAAATAATTTTACATGATTAAACTTATAAACTTGGATGAAATGGACAAATTCTTTGAGAGATATTTATCAAAGCTCACTTAAGAAGAAATAGGTAACCTGAATAGGACTTTATATATTAAAGCATTGAATTCATAAATTTCCTAAAGCAAACTTCAGGCCCAGATGATTTCACTCATAAATTCAACCAAATATTTAAGGAAAATGTAATACAAAATTCTATAAAATAGAAAATGAGCAAATACTTATTAACTCATTTAAGAATTCAGCATTTCTCTTAAGCCAAAGCCAGAAAAAAAGGTGTTAAAAAAGAAACAGATTAAAATTAACTTGTCTCAAGAACACTGATGCAAAAATCCAGAGAATCCAAGAAGATACAAAAGTAATAAATCACAAACAATTTGGGAGTATATTAGGAATTCAATGTTGGTTTAAAATTTGAAAATCAAAGTATTTCACCATACTAACAAGATATAAATAAAATTTTGTATGATCCTCAAAATAGATATAGGAAAAAAAAATAGAATTCTAACACCAATTCAGGATAAAAAAATTCTCAGAAAGAATAGAAGAGACTGATAATGGACATCTACTGAAAATACAGTCAGAGAAAACCATATGAAAAAACTTTTCCTGATAAAGACTTGTTTTTCAGAACAACTCAATAATTAAAACACAAAAAACACACCATTAAGTAAATGAAAAGATGGTCAATCTCATTAATAATCAAGGAAATATACATTTATACCATAGCAGATGCTGTTATATATCTATCAGAATGGATAAAATTAAAATACAACCAGTAACACAGAGAAAAAGAGATCAGTTTTGTGGTTACCAGAGGCAGGGGGTGGGGAGTGAGAGGGGGTTGGATGAAGGTGGTCGAAAGGTTCAAACTTGCAGTTAAAAGATAAGTAAGTGCTAAGGATGTAATGTATAACATGATAACTATAGTTACCACAGCCTTATAGTATACAGGATAGTTGTTAAGAGAATAAATCCGAAGAACCCTCATCACAAGGAAAAACATTTTTTCTGTTTCTTTAATTCTGTACCTCTCTGAGATGAGGGATGTTCCATAAACTTATGGTGGTAATCATTTCATGATGTATGTAAGCCAAATCATTATGCTGCAGACCTTAAACTTATACAGTGCTGTATGTCAATTTTATCTGAATAAAACTGAAAGAAAAAAATAAGATACAAAGGTTGGTGAGAATATGGAACAACTGAAACTTTCATGTGCTTTCCCTCAAAAAAAGAGAAATGAATTGATTGGATAATGTAATTTTTTAGAACATAAAATCTGGCACCAAACTGTGTAGGTGTGAATTTTGGTTTTGCAACTCACTGTTGTGTGACCTTGGGCAGACATTCTCTCTGCTTCCCTTTTCTCATTTCTCCCATGAGGATGATGATAACTGCCTGCCATATAGGGTTTTGTCATCTGCAGAAGTTAATACATGTAAAACACACAGAAGAGCAACCAGCACATAGTAAGTACTCTATGAATGCACCCTTCTCAGCTGTTGCTTCTGATTCTACCACCAAAATAGAATTTAAGTTCTATTTCCTTTTTTTGAACTTTAAAAATGCAGAGATTACATGGACTTTTATGATCTTTCCAGTCTATAAAGACATGGAGCAATTTTTTTACATGCTCTTCGAAGACATTCTTTGCAAAATTAAAGTTTCTAAAAAATGCAATGGCACCTTCAAAATATTTGTCAAATAGAGAAATTATTTATTTGTCAAAACTTAGGATGACATATACACTTTCACCTCCCACAAATCATGTTTTGCCACAGAGAAGCTTAAAAATATGAACGTCATCAGAATCTGTTTTGAAAGCTTTACCAGTAGCGGAGCATACTTTTTGCTACAACTCTGCTTTCATTTCTGGGAAAACATGTAAGTGTTCTTCAAAATTGATAAAAAGCCTCCTGATTTGTTTAATGAAGTGCAATTGAATAGGTCCATAAGTTTCTCTTGATATAGCCTACCGAAAACATCAAACCAGGAAGCTTGTAGCTGATCAGCACTTTGCCCTAGACACCTAGTCTCTCCTTCTCCCTTAATGCTGCTGTCCTTGATAATGTAGTGATGCTCAATTAGCTGGAGGCCGTATGTCTCAGGTAGTAAATTCCTGACAGACATTTGAAAGGATTACTAGGTTTTCCTATTCAGCACATCCACCTTCAAGTGATTCATAAGGGAACAAATTAGAATCTAATAGTGAAATGGCTGAGCACTCAAAAGCGATAACTGTCAGCTATAGTATAGAATCTGGGTTTCCCAGGTGGTGCTAGTGGTAGAGAACCTGCCTGCCAATGCAGGAGACGCAAGAGATGCAGGTTCGATCCCTGGGTCAGGAAGATCCCCTGGAGAAGGAAATGGCAACCCACTCCAGTATTCTTGCCTGGGAAATCCAATGGACAGAGGAGCCTGGCAGGCTACAGTCCATGGGGTCACAAAGAGTTGGACATGACTGAAGCGACTCAGCACGCACACACAGTATAAAATCTAGGTGGAAGGTCCATTCTCTTTGAAAACTATCAAAGGGCCTTTAGCTTCCTACAGGAAGAAAGGGACTTGCTTCAAGAGCTCAGCTAACTTATAAATCATACATTTTCCTGCTGCAATAAAATACAATCCCTGCTTTCTAATCTCTTACAAAGATACATCAAGATTCATTTCAATTAATGAAATTTCCAGACATGTTCTTGTGTTCTCTCTATGAAAATCCTTGGATGACTGATTGCATGTTTAATAAATAATAAAACTTACAGCTGTCATGTTCTTGCTAAAACTCGATTTTCCCTCTGCTAATTGGGTGAGGGAAGAGGGGTGTGATTACACTTCTTTCTTATCAGTATTTCCTTGAAAGATGTCTCAGGCTCCTGAGCCTAATTCATTCACGGGCCTGCAGCCAACATGAGCACTTCGTGTCCTGCTGGATGTCGCTGTTCACGTTCCTCACTGAAGATGAGAATCCCAAATACTACTCAACTATTAAAAAAGGAAATCTGACCATTTGCGATAACATGAATAGACCTTGAGGGCATCATGCTCAAAAAAGTAAGTGAGAAAGACAAATACCATATGATCTCACTCATACAGGCAATCTAAGACCAACAAATATAACTCAAGCTCAAAGATACAGAAAACAGGTGATGAAGTGGGGGTGGGATATTGAGCAAAGGCGGTCAAAAGGTGCAAACTTCCAAGTTATAAAATAAATAAATCTTGAGGATGTAATATAAGCATGACGATTGTAGTTAATAACACTGTATTGAATATGTGAAGGTTACTAAGAGAGTAGATCTTAAAAGTCCTACAAGAAAAAAAAGTTGATGGGGTGGAGAGGGAGGTGGGAGGGGGGACCGGGATGGGGAATACATGTAAATCCATGGCTAATTCATTTCAATGTATGACAAAAACCACTGCAATGTTGTAAAGTAATTAGCCTCCAACTAATAAAAATAAATGGAAAAAAAAAAAAAAGAAAAAAAAGTTCTGACTATGTTTGACTCAGTGTAGTGATTATTTTGCAATATATACAAATATCAAATCATTATGTTGTATATGTTAATTATACCTTAACAAAACACTTGGAAAATAAAACAAAGTAAAAAATTAAAAGATGAAAACCCTGCATGGTAGCTCACCCTCAGGGCTCCAAGAGGCTCTCTGAGTTTGAAATCAAGGCTGTCTGACTACTGGACTTGCATGCTTTATCTTCTTTGAGGTGGTCACATCTTTCCTGTGCTGAGAAAACATCCTTCACCTTAGGGCAGTGTTCCTTTAGTAACGGAGCCATGCAGAAGAGTAGAGACTTCCTCTCCCTTCTAGACTTCCATTATTCATTATATAAAATGAAGAATATAAAGGTATTTCTACCACGTTTCACTTCATGCGACAGTGACCTTGTGGTTCAAACTTAGTTCTCCTGTGTTTGAGAAATCAAGAGAAATAATCTTAATTGTTAACTCACTCAGAAATTAATTACTGAATGCACACTATATAAGTTTGATCTTTCTAGAAACGAAAACTTTCAGTGAAATTTCAGTCTAGGGGGTGCATATAATTAAAGGCACTAGATGGCAATTATGAATTAATTCAAGTAGGAAAACACAGCTAGGTTACAAATTTTATATAATATGTTTAATGAATAGAGGAATGGAGCATCTTTGGTTGTTTTTTGTTTTTTTTTTTAAGTCATCTGTATTTGTTACAACTTTTTAAAGCAGAATGTGACTTGAGCACTACATTTCCATTCACAAAACTTGCTCCAAGTTACTTTTCCAGCGGCTTTACAACATGCCTGAGCAGGCTTATAAGTTTGCTACTCTAAACAATATTTTTCTTTGGAAAACAAGCCCTATGTATGGACAGCGACTCCAATCAAGTTGGTTCAGCTTAACACACTAACTTCTAGAGGCCTGGCACATGCAGTCATAACTACAGGGGATGGAAGTTTTAAAAAGTATATCCCAGAAGATGAAAACTTGCTTTAACAAGTGTTTCTTTTAAACATCACGGTATATACTTCAGAACACTTCAGTGACAGAAAATTTTGGTCTACTAAAGAATCCGCATCTTTGGTTTTTTATTTTGTAACTGCTCTTGTCTTTCTCCAAGCTGCACCTGCTCCTTAGATGATGGCAGTATATACACATATACATACACACACACACACAAATACTATACATATAAATACAACCACACATATTTACAGTGTATATACATAGATATATATGTATGTGTGTGTTTAATATATAATTTGATTTAAACTTATGTTTGATTTCAATAATTTATACAGTCATTTCAGGTATTACTCCATGCCTCATTTGGATTAAACTCTTTCAGTCTTTTAGTTCCTCCTGCCGCTTACTCTTCTCATTAAAATAGATTTCCAGTTAAGTATCTTCACTGAGGCAGGGAGGGTGTGGTCTTTGGGGAAAATGGCCTCTCCCTCTTCTGATATCTAGGGCAGTACCTGTAAGGCAATAGTGTATGTGCATGCATGTTAAGTCATTTCAGTCGGTCAAACTCTATGACCCCATGGACTGTAGCCCACCAGGCTCCTCTGTCCATGGGATTTTCCAGGCAAGAATACTCGAGTGGGTTGCCATGCCCTCCTCCGGGGGGGGGGTCTTCCTGATCCAGGGATTGAACCCACGTCTCCTGCATCTCCCGCATCGGCAGGCGGGTTCTTTACCACTAGTGCCACCTGGGAAGGTAAGGCAATAGTGGCTATGAGGTAAAGACGAGAGAAAACACTGAAATAAGCTCAAGTTTCAATTTTCACTAACAATATCACCTAGGAGGATGAAATGAGAAGTGCATTCTCTGAACTAGAATAAGGCAGATGTTCCCAAAGATGGTATGAACCTAATTCCAGGCTGCAGTGTCCAGAAGAGCATGACTCTTCTTTCCCCCATACAAGAATCAAACCATGAACGAATCATAGTCCTCTTCTTTCATCTACTCCCTCTTCTGTTTTATTCAAGGACTTTACCTTCTAACATGAAACGCAGAAGAAAACAGCAAGAAACTAGAGATGATTATTTGCATCCGAATAACTCTGGTTGCCTAAGAAGCAAACGTGAACAGGACAGATACAAGAAAAGCTCTGAATGCAGTGCATGGTACAGAGGATAATATTTCATATATTTTCACATATTTCAAGAAAGAAATGTATCTGAATTAGTTGCTGTTTTGTGAGAACCTGAAAATTAAAGTAGGAGAAGATCTAACTTCTCTCAAGCATAATCTTACTAAGCATCTGATTCCTCTTACCAAATATCCCACTTCTGGATATTCCATATTGATTCAGGTATTATACAACCCAATCTGACTGTGAGATTTAGGCCTCAGAAAACTCACATGATTAAACATCAATATTCAGTTCACTATGGCCTAGGCTCAGGCTGTCCTAACACTAAATGTTGAAGGAGGAAAACTTAGAATTCTAAAGTTCAAATAAGCATATATTATAATGGAAAGGTTGTAGCAAAAATAAAAGTTAAGCCTCCAGAGAGTTGGCCAAGCTGTTAAAAGCACGGAAGTTAAGTCAATTCTTCATACATTGAGTATTTCAAAATTGAAACCAGAAATAAGATGATTTAAAATGCCTAAGAGTTTACTTATTTGAATTTTCATTTACTTGAAAAGTAGAATAAATTTCTCAGTATAAATCACCTGACTTTATAATACAAGATAATGGAGAAATCTGTTTATCTTAACTCAATATCCAAAAACATGTGGAAATTTTATACTACATTTATTGTAAGCAAAAAGAGTTCTAGCTACAAGTCATATGCTTGCTTAGGTATACATGTGACTTGAGTCAAATCTGTACCAGCTCCAGGCTTGGTTATGTGGGGAGGTACCAGCTGTTATTGCAAATCTTCAGCAGGAGTCCTTCCCTTCCCAAGCCATGAGAATGATGCTACCTGTAGTGCAAATACATTCCCACATAAAAGAAGAAATCAAGGTCCTGAGGACTTCAAAAAAGAAATCAGGAGCTAAAAAATGAGAATGTGACTGAATTCAAGAATTTGGTTGAAAAGAAAGAGTATTTCTGGACAAGAATTACAATTCTAAAGAGAAAGAAAGAATGATTCCCAGCATGCCGTAGGTCTCCCTACCCATTATCTTGACATCTTTCTTTATAATTAGTCATTTTTAAAAACTGGGTCAAACCACATATACAGTAAAATATCATAATACAAAATAAATAGCTCAACATGTTTTTGAAACTCATTCTTATTGATACTGAGAACTGCAAAAACAAACAAACAAAAAACTCTCTTGACACATAACAATTCAATTTAAATTCCTGCACTAAAAAACTTGACAAAACTCTAGCATGGCATCAAAGAGCTTAAGGCCATGTCCCTAGGATGACTCCAGCTCCCCTTAAAATGCCTGCCTGAGGAAGTTCTAGACTGTTAAGCAAAACTGACTGTTTCAGCAAAAACCTGGTAGTAGGCAGACAATCTTGTAAACTCTTTCTTAGAGCACCTGTTATAGCCAAAGTGAGGAGCTTCCCGGCCAATGCACCAAATGTTATAGCCAAACGCTCCAGGAAGCAAACTCACTCAGAAGGACAGCGTGGATAGTGGAGTGCAGTTTATTACACCAGCAGGTCCGAGGCAGAGTTTCCTCTTTAGCCAGGGACCCTGACCGACTTTTGTGAAAACCTTATATACCTTAAGTGTACTGCTCAAGCCCACATCCCCAAATTCCTTAAACCTAGCCTGGAAAGTGTTAAAGGGAGATACAATCAGGTTACAGCCATGATTCATAATCAGAAGGGTCAGCTGGTTATACATTGTAGCCTACACCAATGGGTGCCATAAAGATTACAAAGGTGATTGACTACATAGGGGATTATTACATTCTTTCTGGCGATGGGAAATCTTGGTATGGAATCTGGTGTTTATCAGTCTGGGAGGCCTGTTTGGCCTTAGGTATGTTATCTCCATGGCTACCAGGCACATAGTCCAAAGTTCACTGAAAATGCAAGCAGGCGTATAGTCCAAAGTTCACTGGGAATGTAAGATGGAGTTTCCTTCTTTTTCAAGATGGAGTCAGCTCGGCCTGTTCCTTTCCTCCTTCATTCCCCCTCTTGATGCTCTCAACTTCCAGTGTGAGCATCACTCATTGGATGTACTGCATTTTAGGTTTCCTGGTACATATTTGGGTAAATGAAGTCAGCCTCTGTGATACAAAGTTAACAACACATTGGAGAATACAAGGTCCACATAACAGAATCAACAGAACAACTATAACAATGGTTAATATAGTTTTCCACCAATCACCCTTTACCCATGATAGAACAGAAGTCCAAAAAGGAAGATTATCATCAGACATAGCTTTTACTTGATCTTTCATGTCATCTAGAGTGGCTGATATATTGCCAGATAAATCAGGAATATATACACAACATTCAGCTTTGATTATAGCACAGGTCCCTCCTTGAGCAGCTGTAAGTATGTCTAAAGCCATTCTATTTTGAATTACTGCTTTTCTCATTTGTATTTGTTCAGTATTTAGTGCTTGAATAGCTCTTAGGCTGTCATTTAGGGCTCTTTGGGTGAAATTAGAGCTTCAACTCTAATCATTATGTCCGTAGTGCCCAATGAGGGAACAAATATAGCAGCCAAATAATCATACCAATGGAAAACTGATCATGACCATCTGGCTTGTAGGGAGGGTAAATTTAAAGGCTCTTGTATTGTTGACCTGATGTTTCCATGGGCAAAGGCCAGACCTAAAGTACACCTCCCTATCCATCCTGGGGGCAGCCAAGGCTGTAAGTTAGTCCCACATAACCAATGGGTGCCATCAGGAGCAATCCATCTGATTCTGAGATTGAATCCCCAGTCTGTCCTGGGTGATTGGGTGGATTGACTGGAATCATAAGTAACTTTATAGGTTTTACAGCACTGTTCTGTCTGTTGAAAGCCTATTGATTTTAAATTCTTTTTATCTATCATTTGGTTATTATATCCAAAACTGTTTACATTTTCTTCCCAGCAAATTACAGCTATCCTAACAAGTTGTCCCTTTTCTGGAGTAATCCACATGTATTCATCCCTTATCTGGTAAAATTGGTCAAAATATCAGTTAATTTCTGATTGTTTGGACTTACTGGCTGTCACATAATACTGATAAGCATTTTCTGAGCTAAGAGTATAATTAAAATGTATCCCAGGCCGTTTGTCAGATCGTCGGCCTTTTTATCGCACCAATGGGTAGTGGCTGCTGTGATTACAGTTTCTATACAAGATTTTTGTTGTTTTGCCTGATGCAGAAAATCACATAAGCTAGGCATATCACCCCTTCGTAGAGGTGATACCCACCATGGGAGTCCATCCATGACAGACATGGGCATAGCTCCACACACCCAGCAGTTAGATTTTTTATGGAAGTCAGCACAGGAAATGAAAACGCTGTCTTCTGCTGAAACTATAGCTAGTCTCAAGAGAATATCGGCAAGTCCTTGAGGCAGCAGTTGATTATAGAGCTTAATCTGTTCTTCTTTATGGAGATTTTGGTTTCACGGGGACCAGTGGGGTCCTTTTGTGTAGTCCACTTGGCAACCTCCGGGTCTGCGTGGTATGCTCTCTTCATCCTTGTGTGGTGGATCCAGGGAGTGACACCTGCAACTTTAACTGTCGTAGGGGTGGTTAGAACAACAGTATATGGACCCTTCCAATGTGGGGCCAAGGAGTCGTGTTTCCAGTCCTTGACCCACACCTGATCCCCGGGCACAAATTCGTGAATCTGTTCCCCAAGGGGGAACGGCACCCTTTCTTGTACAAACTTAGTTACCTGATTTATTACCTTACCCAGTTGTTCCATCTGCTGTGAAATCCCATCCCCCCTTACCTGTGGCAAATTTGCCAACACCTGTCTTACTATGGGAGGGGGTCTCCCATAGACAATTTCATAAGGAGAATAACCGTGGGAAGGTGGGGTTAACCTTAATTTGAGTAAGGCTGCCGGAAGCAAGTCCATCCATGAACAGTCAGTCTCTATGATCCATTTTGAAAGTGTCTCTTTATGTCTTCCTTGGAGAAATGTCTGTTGAGTTCTTTGGCCCATTTTTTGATTGGGTCATTTATTTTTCTGGAGTTGAGCTGGAGGAGTTGCTTGTATATTTTTGAGATTAATCCTTTGTCTGTTGCTTCATTTGCTATTATTTTCTCCCAATCTGAGGGCTGTCTTTTCACCTTGCTTATAGTTTCCTTTGTTGTGCAAATCTTTTACGTTTCATTAGGTCCCATTTGTTTATTTTTGCTTTTATTTCTAACTCACAAGACAAGGCTCGATAGTAACATGGGGGTTCTCACATAACAGTCCCTGGTATTGAGTAATCCGGGATGTTGACAGCCATTTATGGGGGTCCCCTCGCAGGAGAGTGTTGACCTCATGGGGACTTTTACATGATCAAATCTTGGCCCAAAGTCAGCTTGGTTGCCTCCTGGACCAGTAAGGCAACTGCAGCAACTGCCCATAAGCATCCCGGCCACCCAGTGGCAACATTGTCCAGCCGTTTTGAGATAAGCCACGGGTCTGTCCCATGTCCCCATGGTCTGGAACAACACTCCCATAGCCACCTTGTCCTTTCCAGTCACGTAAAGAGTAAGTGGCTTAGCAAGGTCTGGCAGGCCCAAGGCAGGTGCTGACGTAATTACCAGCTTTAGTTCCTCAAAAGCCTGTTGCTGTCTCTCATTCCAATTTAGTGAATCTCCTTTTGGTCCAGTTAGGAGTTCAAATAATGGCTGGGCCATCTGGGAATAGCCCAGAATCCAAATCCTACAAAACCCAGTGGCTCCCAAGAACTCTCGACCTGTCGTCTGGTTCTTGGTTGTGGGATTCTCAAAATGACCTCTTTTCTGGACTGGTCTAACAGCCTCGTGCCTCCTCTCAGAACAAACCCCAAATATCTTACCTCCTCTTTGCAGATCTGTGCCTTCTTTTTCAAGACTCGGTAGCCAGACTCCATCAACAGCTCTAGTAAAGCCTTGGTCCCTTCCCAGCAGTCTTCTCCGTTCTCAGCAGCCAAAAGCAAGTCGTCCATGTATTGTAGCAAACAGCATCTGAACCTCTCTGGCTGGAATGAGTCCAGGTCGGAAGCCAGGGCTTCCCCAAAGACAGTTGGGGAATTCTTAAATCCTTGTGGGAGGCAAGTCCAGGTGAGCTGTTGTTTGTGCCTGCTGCTGGGTCTTCCCATTCAAAAGCAAAAATGGGTTGAGACACCGGGGTGAGGTGTATACAGAAGAAGGCATCCTTGAGATCTAAATAAGTACAGATCCCAGCAAAGTATAGGGGTTAGGAACAGTGGATGTAGAGTCACGATGGCCTGGTTGACCAGTCTGAGGTCCTGCACAGGTCCTAGTCCTGTCCCCCTTCTTTCTTGACTGGTAGGATTGGTGTGTTCCAGGCTGACTGGCATTCAATCAGGATGCCCGCCTCTTTCAGTCTGTTTGTGTGGCAATGGGTACTGACGTTTTCTGACTGGGGTGGCACCAGGTGTGAATTCTTTTACCACTGGGGCTTGTTGTTTTGCAAGCCTGGGGGGGTTGTCTTCCGCCCAGACCTCAGGGGATTGTTGAGTTAACTCTCTCTCTCTCTCTCTCTCTCGACCTGTTTAGCCCATCCGGTTCCCTTCCGGGAGATCATGCAACCTCCATTCATCTTGAGGGGTTACTGAGAGGGAGAGTAAATAGGTGGTTGAGCCCACTCAAAGAGTGGGTCTTTTGTGGGGGGAAAAGGTCACTTGTGCCCCTAATTTAGACAGCAAGTCTCTTCCCAACAAAGGTACTGGGCATTCAGGGATGTATAGAAATTCATGAGTCACTTGGTATCCCCCCATCTGACATTTTTGGGGTAGGCAGAATGGCCTAATCAGCTCTTCCCCAGTTACTCCTGCTATAGCAGTGGCCTTTTTTGAGAGGGGTGCCACCGGTTTGGTCACCACTGACATTTCCATTCCAGTGTCTACCATAAAGTCAATAATTTGGTCCCCCACTTTTAATTTTACCATGGGCTCTCGGGGACCTTGCATCTTTGAGCCCTGGCACCCCATTCAGTCTCTAGTCCAGCCAGCCCTATAACAGCCGATGCTAAATCCTTTTCCCTGCTATTTGGGGGACATTCATTTTTCCAGTGGCTGAAGCCCCGGCATCGGGCACATTGATTTGGTTGTAGGGCAGCCCTAGGCCTTCTTGTAGAGGGCCTACTGTGAGGCTGGTTCCCGTTCAAAGGGGGCTGGGGAGGTCTAGAGAGGGACCTTCCCAGGGCTTCGGCCAATACTGTGACCCTCTGGTCTGCCCTCTTATTATCTTCTCTCTGCCTTTTCTCAACTTCCCTTTTTGTCTCCATGTCTCTATTCCTGAATACCTTATCAGCGATCTCAATTGTTTGTGAGCTAGTCATGGCCAATACCCCGTCCACCTTTGGAAGCTTGAGCCTGATATTGGGGTAGGCTTGAGACACAAAGGCTGCATTTATCACCATCTGAGATCCAGCAGCCTCTGGATCTATTGGCGTATAAAGTCTATAGGCCTCGCACAGTCTTTTGTAGAACTCAGAGGGTGATTCGTTTCCCTTTGAATCACTTCAGAGGGTTTTGTCATACTCATAGGTTTTCGGGCCCCCCTCTTGAGACCTTGTAAGATAGCTGCTTGAAATCTCTCCAGGTGACCCCTTCCTTCCTGTGTTATAGTCCCAGTTGGGCCTCTCATCAGGGGTGGCTAGTTCTGCCCACCACTGTGGGTTTACGGTACCCTCAGGTGCCACTTCTCCTAGCCACTGTCTAGCCTCAGTTAGGATCCTGGGTCTTTCTTCGGTGCTGAAAAGGGAGACTAGTAGTTGGATTATGTCATCCCATGTAGGGCGGTGGGTTTGAAAAAAGTCTCCATTAGTCTAATCATACCTTGTGGCTCCCCCGAGTACGGTGGAGTGTGTCTCTGCCAGTTTAATATATCCATAGAGGAAAATGGTTGGTAATAATAGGCTACAGGAGGCTGGTGGTAATGTCCGTCTGCGTCCTGAGCCGGGGGCTGTGGTGTACCTCTCTGACGGGCATCTGCAGTGGGGCGTTCTCCCCCTGTTCCTTAGCGGAACACAGTCTCTGTCTAATTCCTTTATTTCCTGCCCCCTTTTCATCTGTACTCACCAGGAGGGGCGGGTACAGCCTGGGAGGTCCGGCTGAGAAGGAATCCTGGGGCGTTGACCAGAGGCTCCTACTGCTGGGACCGGAGCCTGCCAGAATGGTGGCTCTGTGATCTCCGAGGAGAGCTGGCAGAGGAGCAGCGGCTGCTGCAGGAACTTCACCTGGCCCTGGATCGGGCATTAAGGCGGCCTCTGGTCCTGGTGGAGCACTGGGCGGCGGGCGCATCATCATCCAGTATGGGGGAGGGGGCAGGTCATCCCCGTCCAAATCCTGTAGAATTTCTTTTTTATCATTAGTCAATTTTTGTGCCATTAATATTGTTCCTTTCCCTTTCTTGATATAGAATCTCATCCAAGGAGGGGCTTCTTGAGCTAACCCTAGCCATGAGTCAATATATGGAAATTGATCTGGATGTCCAGGCTTTCAGATGACTATGGCAGAAGCTACTTTTAATGTGTTTAAGTCCACGGTGCCCTCTGGTGGATATCCTAATCCCATAGAGGGCCATTTGACCTCACAGAGTATGCAGAAGTGGTTAGGCATCATCTTCTTCACCCCATAATCTCCTCCAAATCCTTTCTTTAAAATTTTAATCATGCACTCCAATACAGTTGCCTTAGATTCACTTCCCCCCATCTTGCTTACCTTCTCAGACCTTCTTCTTTCTTTCCTTTTCATTCTGTCTACGAAGTTCTCGGTACCCTATGTACTTCTGATATTTCCACTCAATGAAACACTTAAATTGCCATTCCGCCTCCTTCCTAACTGGGGTGAGAAAAAGCCTTACCTGCCAGATCCCAGAGGGGAAAGGGGGATCGGCATGTCTTTACCTACCGGTCGGCACAACTGAACCAGAACACCACGTGGTCCAAGACTGTTTCTCCCTTAACTTTTAAAGTCCATTCTGCCTTGGTGGGCTTGATCAGGTGCGGATGAAAACACAGATGGGTTAAATATCCCACGTCCCAGGCCGTCTCTGGAAAAGCCAATTCGTACTCACTTATGTATCCCCCTCCTTCTAGCCTGACAGTTCTGAGGGGGTCAAGAATTTCACAGCAGATGGGACACCTCCTTGGGGAGGGCAGAATACAAGCACACAAAGACCAAGTTTCTTCCCCTAGAAGCCCCTTCGCAATTGCCCAGTAATAGTTTACCCTTAGATGACACGGACACCACCTCCTCTGTGACATTCACAGCCCTGCTTCCCCAAAACTTTCTCATGTTTGTCCAGTAGCAATCTATCCCAGAACAATGTGGATACCACCTCTTTGTGACAGTCGCGGTCTGGGTGCTTCCTATTCCCTCCCAGGGGGTAGATCAGACAGACACCTTCTTCCACCCTGCTGGGTGGGAGGCCCCTTACCGGAGTGCTCAGTTCCCCTGCTGCCATCCACTATCCACCAACATGAAAGGTCTGGGCATCGAGGAATGGCATCTTTCCAGAGGGGTGAGGCGCCTTCCTCCCCTTTAGAAGATCTGAGCCGCAAGGCCTCAGAGGAGCCCTAAGTGGGACTTGTCTCCTCAAAGTGAGGAGCTTCCCGGCCAACGCACAAAATGTTATAGCCAAACGCTCCAGGAAGCAAACTCACTCAGAAGGACAGCGTGGATAGTGGAGTGCAGTTTATTACACTGGGGTCCGAGGCAGAGTTTCCTCTTTAGCCAGGGACCCCGACCTGACTTTTGTGAAAACCTTATATACCTTAAGTGTACTGCTCAAGCCCACATCCCCAAATTCCTTAAACCTAGCCTGGAAAATGTTAAAGGGAGATACAATCAGGTTACAGCCATGATTCATAATCAGAAGGGTCAGCTGGTTATACATTGTAGCCTACACCAATGGGTGCCATAAAGATTACAAAGGTGATTGACTACATAGGGGATTATTACATTCTTTTTGGTGATGGGAAATCTTGGTATGGAATCTGGTGTTTATCAGTCTGGGAGGCCAGTTTGGCCATAGGTATGTTATCTCCATGGCTACCAGGCACATAGTCCAAAGTTCACTGAAAATGCAAGCAGGCGTATAGTCCAAGTTCACTGGGAATGTAAGATGGATTTCCTTCTTTTTCAAGATGGAGTCAGCTCAGCCTTTCAAGATGGAGTCAGCTCAGCCTGTTCCTTTCCTCCTTCACAATTACTTTAGAAAGTGTGTAATTATAAATCCTTTCCTTGTCCCTTTGAGATATAAATCTTCCAGTACCCAGAACGATCTCCTCAATGTCCTGAGAGCCATTTCTTTGAAATGTACACATTCAAGGAGATGAATTTTAATTTTGGTCTCTGTTGCCAAGGAGGGCAAGGTCCTAATTTTAGTGAGTACCTTACTCCAACTTGTACCATTGGCTCTTCATAAAGGTATGGGAAGCTTGTCTCTCCTCTGAGAGGCAGCTCTGCTCACCATTATATCACCAACGCAAGAAGTTTGTTTTTCCTCTGGATGAGCACCAATTGGTAAAGCC
Source organism: Odocoileus virginianus (assembly GCF_023699985.2). Lineage (NCBI taxonomy): Eukaryota > Metazoa > Chordata > Mammalia > Artiodactyla > Cervidae > Odocoileus > Odocoileus virginianus. The sequence goes on from NW_027224272.1 coordinate 323,730, forward strand.
AAATGGCCTAGTCCTATGGACCAAATTTCCCCTTAATGCTCTCGGTGCCTTTTCTTTAGCACACCCAAGCCTTTATAGTCTCCTGTCTTCTGTTTTGGTGGAGTTGAGTTCAGGTGACACTGTTTTCTCTCCTATTACAATAGTTATTACTGCATAAAATCTATCTTTACTGCCTAAACTAGTATCTGGCTTTGTTCATCCTTCACATTATATAATACTTATGTTGTTAAATGAATTTCATTAGAAGAATATGCCACTCATTAATTTACTCACAAGCTGGAATCAAAATTGCCGGGAGAAATATCAATAACCTCAAATATGCAGATGACACCACACTTATGGCAAAAAGCGAAGAACTAAAGAGACTCTTGATGAAAGTGAAAGAGGAGAATGAAAAAGCTGGCTTAAAACTCACCATTCAGAAAATAAAGATCATGGCATCTGATCCCATCACTTCATGGCAAATAGATGGGGAAACAGTGGAAACAGTGGCAGACTATATTTTGGGGGGCTCCAAAATCACTGCAGATGGTGACTCTAGCCATGAAATTAAAAGACACTTACTCCTTGGAAGAAAAGTTATGACCAACCTAGACAGCATATTAAAAAGCAGAGACATTACTTTGCTAACAAAGGTCCGTCTAGCCAAAGCTATGGTTTTTCCAGTAGTCATGTATCGATGTGAGAGTTAGACTATAAAGAGAGCTGAGCACTGAAGAATTGATGCTTTTGAACTACAGTGTTGGAGAAGACTCTTCAGAGTCCCTTGGACAGCAAGGAGATCCAACCAGTCCATCCTAAAGAATCAGTCCTGAATATTCATTGGAAGGACTGATGCTGAAGCTGAAACTCCAACACTTTGGCCACCTGATGTGAAGAACTGACTCATTTGAAAAGACCCTGATGCTGGGAAAGATTGAAGGCAGGAGGAGAAGGGGACAACAGAGGATGAGATGGTTGGATGACATCAATGACTCAATGGACATGAGTTTGAATAAACTCCAGGAGTTGGTGATGGACAGGGAGGCCTGGTGTGCTACAGTCCATGGGGTTGTAAAGAGCCAGACATGACTGAGCGACTGACTGAACTGAACTGAACTGATCATTGGCTTTTAACTCAGTCTCTAAGAAGCCATTGTAAACTGAGCAAAGACAATTCATTTATACCTGATTATTATATTTTTGGGTAGACATTGGTGAACTCCAATAGTGAGAGACAGAACAGTTTCTCTAGGTCTCCTCTTCTAAGACCTCACCACTAAATTGCTATGGTAAAATCATAAATAATATTCTGTTATACAAACAACATATATGAGAAAGTAAGCATAACTTGGTCCTTTTTTTTTTTTTTATTCAGTAAACACTTTGCTTCAAGTTTCTACATAAGATAGAAATGACTCCTCTGAAAGGGGCTGCACTCAAGAACCAGACATAATCACAGACCTGGGGGTCAGTCTAAAAGGTACAGGATCCTGGCTTCTCTAGACCTCTTATCCCAATTCATGCAAAGGCAGAAAATACAGATATTATTTCTACACATATTAAAACCACTCAAGCCAGCAATTATGATCATTCCTTATATTATACTAATTAACAAGCCATCTGGTGCTGATCAGAGATGAAGATATTTGAAGGGCATGGCAGAGCCTGAAATTGCTAAATATTGACTCTGAAATGCTAAGTAACGAGGCCCAGTAGTAAATACTCTTGAATTGAGGCCTCAAATGCTCATTAGTGATCTCCACGGTGTAGACCAAAAACTAACACACAAAAACACACACATACAAAATACATATTACACAAGACATATTTTAAAATAAATTATAGACCATACAAGAAATTTTCTTATAGCATCCAAGTCCAAACTACTAAAAGAGGACTAATCTCTACATTAAGGAATTAGCCCAGGGAGGCTGCTCTTCTTGAAAGACTGAGGGTGCCTGTAGTTGTTCATTTGGCTAATCAGGTCCTAGCTTCTCAGCCCTGGGTCATCTCTGAAGTTTATCTTGAAAGAATCAAAAGGTGAGAGACCGACAGCAAATTATTATCTGTTACTACAGCATATTGCTGACCTAGAGCCCCTGACATTTAATTCTGATAACAGTGGGAATATTTTCGATATTCATTAGCTGTGCCACAACACTCAGTGGCTTTTACAGAAATTGTTATTTTACTGGATCTGCAATTGGATGGTAAAGCTCATACAACTGGGAGTTGAGCAAACGAGGGTGGGTCCTGAGACTCAGCTCTATTCCATGTGTCTCATTTGGGTCCCAGGTTGGGGAAAGCTTTCTCAAGTCTTAAGTGTGAGAGGGCAAGCAGAAACACATGAGGCCTTCTAGGGTCTAGAATTGGAAATGGCTCTCATTCATATCTGTCTACACATGGTAGGACATGTCTACACATGGTAGGACAAAGCAAGTCAGCAGGTCAAGCTGAAAGTCAAGGGCCAGGGAGGGACACTCTGCCCACAATGAGGCCACTGTCAGGCTGTAGGTAAGGAGGGCTGCAACATTTTGAGTCTGCCCTTCAGCTGTCATAGTCTCTCCACAAACCAAAACATACTCCTGCCTTTCACTGAATGAATGATTCCTCCTTTACAATTACTAAAACATCCTTGACAAAAAAGTAAAGAGAATTTTAAATTTTTGGTACTGTTTTCCATTTTATGTACAAACAAGCCTGCGGCACCTCTCAGGTCCTGATTCAGATTCTTTTCTACAAAAATGTTAATTATTCATTCACTTGACAATTAAATACAGAGCACCTACTATATACAGAACATCAAGTGAAGCAGTATAAGAAATGCAAAGATGGTTCAGATGTACATTCGTTCTCAATGATCTTGAGGGTTTGGGGTTGATGCTGGGAGCTTTGCATGGGAGTAGCATCAAGTACAGAAATACAGTGGAGGTTTTAAAACCATCAGTTTGGGGGCTCAAGTAATCCAAGATTTGTGTCTCAGCCCCATCATTTCAAGCAAGCTATTTATCTTCTTCCTGTCTTAGTTTTGTTGTTACTGTTTAGTCACTTAGTCATGTCTGACTCTGCGACCCCATGGACTGAAGCCCACCAGGCTTCTCTGTTCATGGGATTTCCCAGGCAAGAATACTGGAGTGGGTTGCCATTTCCTTCTAGTTTAAGCCACTGACAAATAAACAAGAATATTTACTTCACAGATAAAGTTTTGAAAATATATAATTTATGTCTGCCACCGATAAGTGCCTATTAATAGCTATAAAAGTCAACAAGGATACTTGGACCAAACTGGGCATCACTTTCCTGCCAGGGAACTCTAAATGCATTTCTTCCTCCATTCTGCTGTCTCAGCACTCCTGTGCTAATTTCTGTTCATGTTCAACAGCACAGACAAGCTTTGTAATAACAATCTGTAAAACCCAAATCATAAGGAAGACAGTTCTTTTCAGGGTTGTGCCCTATAATGCAACTAATTATTAAAAATTCTCAATTACTTTTCTGAAGAAATGATGCTGTAGATCCTAGCTGGAATAGAACTAGAAAACCTGGATACAACATTCTTGATCCTATGCTAGTGATTCACAGCACAGTCCAATTGGTTGGAAAACCACAGAAACAATGTGGTCCAGAATAACAAGCAATTGAGTTTCTAGAATCTCACTGACTGAGAAAACATATTTTCAATATGCATTAACCAGGAGACAGGGCCATTCCAAAATAAAACAAATGAGCAAGCAGCTCATGTGACTTTAGGCTGAGTTTTCACAAGCATTTCTCCCTCTTTATGTTGGAGTTTGGTCCCTATTGAACCCCTTTAGGGACAATGGTTAGTCTTTGCCTTCCCCACCCTGTGAAGGAAGTAGGAGGTTGGAACAGTTACTAACAAGGACGTTGGTATCATCAGGATTATGGAAGAGATGGGATGGGAAAAAAAGCTGGGGTGGGGGAGGGGAGTCTCAGAGATTGAGCAGGGTGAGCAGGAGAGCAGATGATGGGAGCTGTATACAATGTTACAGATGACTGCTATGAGGCTCAAAAAAAGCAGTCTGTTTTTTTTTTTTAATGTGTATAAATTTTCCCTCCAAAAGTGGCACCTAAATTATTTTTAAAAATCTGTGCTTGAGAAATAGTTTAATAATGTCAATTGTGTAAATATGCACATAGTACGTAATATTCTAAAACTTCAGTCTCTGTCATTTTGAAGGGCTGATCCCCTAGTCTAGCAAATACCGTAGAGACATTTCCATTTAGCGGACACTGTACCCTTTAATAAATCAATATTTATTTTTTAAAAATTGGCACCTCCTTAACCAGTATGGTACCATTAATCCACAAACTCTCTCCCTTTCTACCATGAGATCCTAATCTAAATCACTATAATCTGTTGTCTGAATTGATATAAAAGCCTCCTAACTGGTTTTCCTAGTTCCATTCTTGCCAATTTGCACAGCAGCCAGTGCGGTCTTTGTAATGCATGAATCAGATAATACTTAAAGTCATCCAATGGCTTCTTTTCACACTCAGAATAAAATCCAAACATCTGACTACTTTTACATGATTTGGCCTCTTACTGTCTCCCTTCCTTATTCCCTATCACTTGAGCCACACCACAGATTTCTTTCTACCTGAGATTATTTGCACTTCAATTCCCTTATCCCATGATTTCTCCATGGCCCCTCATTCCTGTCAAATTTCTACTCAAAGACCACTACTTTGTTTCAATAAGAGTTTTCTTGCCTATTCAATGTAGATTATCCTGTCCCATCCCAAGTAGGCGTTGTTTTTACATGATCCTTTTTTTAAGCATGCCATCATTCTCTGGAATGAGCTTGCCCATTCCCTTGCTTACTTGTTTCTTTTCTACCATTTTCCACTAGAATATAACTCCATGATATAAAGGCCTTTGTCTCTATTACTATTTTATTCTCAGCACATGGATATCATAGCAACTTGTTGAATAAATGCATTATGTAGACTTAAATGGCGAATGATTCCCACTTAAGTCTAAAACTAATTTATGTTTGGTTAAAAAAAATCACTTTCCATTATTCTGCTGATCTAATGATTATTTTTCTTACTTTTCATATCTCAAAATGTGTTAGCTAAATCTCAAATTGGGAAAAGGAAGAAAAATGATACATGAGTCTACATTCATAAGAAATAATGAGAAGACCTAGAAAACAGTAAGAAGTGGAGAGTACAGAAAAGGGGAAAGACAGAGAGAGAACCTGCTGATAACTTTTATCTTTCCATTTGCCATCAGTAGGTGCCATGAAGTGAAATGAAGTGAAAGTCACTCAGCTGTGTCCAACTCTTTGTGACTGCATGAACTATACTATAGTCCATGGAATTCTCCAGGCCAGAATACTGGAGTGGGTAGCCTTTCCCTTCTCCAGGGGAAATCTTCCCAACCCAGGAATCGAACCAGGGTCTCCTGCATTGCAGGTGGATTCTTTACCAACTGAGCTATGAGGGAAGCCCCAGGTGCCATGAAAAGGTTTGCCAAATGACAGTGTCATGAGTTAAGATCTTTGTGCTAGAAAGTTATGCAGCCTGCTTGTGAAACTAAGGGTGTTTGACTAAAGCAAAAGTATTCTAATTTTGTCTACATCTTTGAAAACTAAATAAATTTGTTAAAGCAAGGTGTGGCATAATAAGGAATACAGCCTCTACAACTCCCCCTTGCCTTCAAAAATCCTTGAAATTTCCATAGTTATAGGATTGTCTTTGTTATCTTAATGAGGTGACTCATGGTGGGCCCCTAGCTTCAGGATGGGGGCTGGTCACCAGAAAGACCAACCACCAGGTGATTAGACTGTTGGAACTTTGGGCTAATTCAACCTCTGGGGAACGTAGTGGGTTGCAGATTGAGTTCAGTCTTGTAGCTAATGATTTAATCACTCTGGCTGAGGTAATGAAACCCCAATAAAAACTTTGGAGGTGAAAGCTAAGAGGAATTTCTTGGCTGGTGAACACACTGATATGCACGGTATGGGGTGGAGGGTCATGAGCCCTTACTCCACAGGTAGAGAGTATGGAAATTGTGCATTCTAGACTCTTCCAAACCACGTCCTATATATACCCTTTATAATAAAAATATGACCATTAAAACAGAGCTTTCAGAGAGCTCTGAGTTGTTCTAGTCAATTTTTGAACCTGAGCAGGTCAGGGGAATCCTCAAATTTACAGCTCATTGTTTAGAAATGGGGTGGCCCCTGAGAATTGCTTGCTGGTGCTTGAATTAAGGATAACCTTGTGGAGGACTGAACCCTTAAGTCTGTGGAGTCTAATGGTAACTCCAGGTAGCTAGTATTAGAACTGCATTGCAGTACATCTGCTTAGGGTAGAAATACAGCACAAAGGCTTCAGTTTTCTCTTAGACATATAAGATGAAAAAAGTATATTATCGGACATAATTTACTTATTAAATAATTCCCATTCAGCTTTAGAGACACCAAAAGTTTAGCAAGTGATGTCTTCGAAGATTCAGAATCAGGGCTACCTTCTTAAATAGTAAAAAGTACCCTGCCAGCGAGGCTCTAATCCCATCCTAAATAGGGACCAAAGGAAATAGCATAAGGGTTTTTACTGCTATGCAGAAACATGGCACTTCTCTAATTTTATTTTTTTTCAATGTACAGAAAACATCATGCAAGTGATTTCTATCTCATAAAACTTTTGGTTGCTGCCATTAAATTGTCTGGCAAATACTCAACAAAACAGTTGAGGACTGAAAAACACCCACGCAGAGGGCTCACTCCGTGCAAGTTTTGTGCAAGTTGGGCTTTATAAGATATAATCAACTCTTGGTTATTGCTTTGTACCCCAATATTAGTTCCCCAAAGCCACAGAATCTCCCTGAGAGCTACATCTGTAGACTTCTTACGTACTGGCTGGCCTGGACACATTCAGCAGATCCAGCAGACAGGCATTTCTTACTTCCCCTTAGTCAGGTCCCAATCAGAATTAAAGGAGGATTTAGTTCCTTAAGAAATTATTTCTACTGTGAGAGCCACTCACTATTTTTGCTTTACTTCTTAAACTTAGTAGACTGGGAGCTTTGCTAGTGGCTCAGTGGTAAAAGAACCTACCTGCCAATGCAGGAGACACAGGTTCGGTTCCTGGTCCGGGAAGATCCCACACGCCGTGGAGCAGCGAAGCCAGGGCACCACAGCTGCTCAGCCTGTGCTCTGGAGCCTGGGAACAGCAACCACCGAAGCTCACATGCCCTAGGGCCTGTGCTCTGCAACAAGAGAAACCATGGCCATGAACAGCATGCGCACTGCAACTAGAGGAAAGACCATGCAAAAACGAAGGTCCAGCACATCCATAAATAAACAAAATAAAATAAAATAATTTTAAAAAATTAGCAGATTGGATCAATAGATTGGTTGAACCAACAGGCTGGAATTATCAATTTAAAAAGACAATAGCATTTCAGGAAAGCTACTGACTGTCACAGAATTAATCTTGAACAAATTGGGCAATATCAATTTAGAATTCAGTCCTTCCTGTATTTCCTTTTCATTGCTTTCTCAACTCAGAGGTTTCAAGATTTGAGGTTCCCAACACTACCCCAGAATAATTTATGCTCTGAACCCATAATTTTTCCCTTTGCCCTCTTCACTTATCCATACCCTGGTTGAATTTGTGATTATTTCTCACTAACTGAGAGGGGAAAAAAAAAAAAAAAACCTTCCTGATGTACTAAAGGGTTTCCCTGGTGGCTCAGCTGGTAAAGAATCCACCTGCAATGCAGGAGACCCCGGTTCAATTCCTGGGTTGGGAAGATCCGCTGGAGAAGGGATAGGCTACCCACTCCAGTATTCTTGGGCTTCCCTTGTGGCTCAGCTGGTAAAGAATCTGCCTGCAATGAGGGAGACTTGGGTTCAATCCCTGGGATTGGGAAGATCCCCTGGAGAAGGGAAAGGCTACCCACTCCAGTATTCTGGCCTGGAGAATTCCATGGACTATACAGTCCACGGGGTCGCAAAGAGTCAGACACGACTGAGCACAATGTACTAAATGACAAGAAAGTGCTTATTACATATCAGAAAAAGCTTTTAAACTAAAAGCCACATTTTGGGATAAGGAGAGAGAGGGGAGGGACTTTGTGAGACTATATCCTTTAAGTCAGAATTTCTCAAATAGTATGCATCAAAATAGCCTGCTTTACAGAAGATTCCTGGGTCGTACTCCCAGACTCTCTGATACAGTAGTAGTCTGGGTCAGGTTCAGAGAATCCACATTTCCAACAAGCCCCGAGATGAGGCAGATACCACTAATCCAGTGAGCACACGTTGAGAACCACTACTTTAATTTAACCTGGGGGGTGAGTGGGGCTCAAGAGGGAGGGGATATACTTATCAGTTCAGTTCAGCTCAGTCGCTCAGTCGTGTCCGACTCTCTGTGACCCCATGAATCGCAGCATGCCAGGCCTCCCTTGTCCATCACCAACTCCCGGAGTTTACTCAAACTCATGTCCATTGAGTCGGTGATGCCATCCAGCCATCTCATCCTCTGTCATCCCCTTCTCCTCCTGCCCCCAATCCCTCCCAGCATCAGGGTCTTTTCCAATGAGTCAACTCTTCGCATGAGGTGGCCAAAAGTATTGGAGTTTCAGTTTCAGCATCAGTCATTCCAATGAACATGAGCATAAGTACGAGACTTGAGCATGTGCGCATTTCAGGGTCTGCAGGGGTCCTGAAACCAATTTTAGCAGATACTAAGGGATGATTATAATGGTCCGAAAGTAAGTGGTTGCCCCAAGTAGCTATCAAGAATGAAATAACAAGGACTTCCCTGGTGGTCCAGTGGCTAAGGCGCTGTGCTCCCAATGCAGGGGGCTGGGGTTCGATCCCTGGTCAAGGACTATCCCACATGCCGCGAGTAAGAGTTCATATGCTGCAACTAAAGATCCGAGTGCCACAACCAAGACCCTGCACAGGCAAAATAATAAAAAAAGGATGAAATGACAAAGGTTCAAGCCCTGTCTTCTGAAAATTAGAGCTACTTGTGCTCTCTGTGTCATTCACAAACTCTTTTCTTTCTTAAGTGTACAAGAAACACTGTACTAAGCTTTGACAGGAGGTTTTTGATGCCCAGGGGAGCCTCATGCACAGCACAGATCTTTGTAAAACAGAGAGAAACTCTCTGACATCCTACATATTCCAAGAGGAGCCCTAGTACCTGTCATAGAAAATCTGTAAGAACACTTGTACAATCTTTATTAGTGTCAATGTGTTCAGAAAGAATCAGAACAGAGCTGCGTGAACATAAGTCATTGAACGTATGCCATTCCATTTTTCCCCCTCATCCCTCATATGGCACTTAAAGACTGTTTCAGTGGATATTTGAATTCTCATTTTGTTAATTGAGGTCTATACTAATTGCCCAAGACTCATTTCCCAGTAGCACCGTGTTGCTACATTCCATTATTGCAAAGTTTAACTGAATTATTAAAAGAACACTCTAAGTTTGTTTCTGAAAAACAAATAAATAATTGAGGAAGAAGGAGAGAATTCCCTGTGATGATAGCACACACTGCTTGCTATACATTCCATTTGTTAGACTCCAAATCCCATGCTTATAGTTCCTATACCACCAACTCCTGAAAATAGGCAGCTTTCAAGGGATACAGCTCCAGATCCTGGACCATCTGAGAGGAGCCATCGTATGTCCCCCTAATAATTCTCTAATGCTAGAGCTAAGGGCTTCTCAGGCGGCTCAGTGTTAAAGAATCCACCTGCCGATGCAGGAGGGTCAGGTCCAATCCCTGGGTCAGGAATATCCCCTAGAGGAAGAAATGGCAATCCACCCCAGTATTCTTGCCTTGAAAATTGCATGAGCAGAGGATCCTGGTGGGCTATAGAACATGGGGTTGCAAGGAGTTGGACATGACTGAGGACTCACGCTGCCTTAGCTAGAGTTAAGGCAGAAACAAGTGGTGTCTCTGCAAAGGACAGTTTCAACCCCTTGGAAGCAGCCCTTGTAGAAAGTAGACTTGCACATGAAGAGATGCCTTTTTTTCCCCTCATCCGGTGAGGTCCCTAACACTCAAGATTTTTCTTTCCCTAACATAGGAGCTAATGAACACTCAGGTGCTGAATAAAGGGACACAAGATCCCATACAGAGCTGAAAAGAACTGAGGTGTGGTAGTGAACTCAAATCATGTGATGCCATGGCCCCACCCACCTGTTGACACAACGAATGAGATTGTAGGTCCTAAAGAGACAAACTGTGAGACAAACTAAGACAAACTGTGAGGCTGGAGAAGACTCCTGAGAGTGCCTTGGACTGCAAGGAGATCCAACCAGTCCATCCTAAAGGAAATCAACCCTGAATATTCACTGGAAGGACTGATGCTGAAGCTGAAGCTCCAATACTTTGGCCACCTGATGTGAAGAGCTGACTCATTGGAAGAGACCCTGATGCTGGGAAAGATTGAAGGCAGGAGAAGGGGATGACAGAGGATGAGATGGTTGGATGGAATCACTGACTCAATAGACATGAGTTTGAGCAAACTCCGGGAGATGGTGAAGGACAGGGAAGCCTAGCATGCTGCAGTCCACGGGGTCACAAAGAGTGGTACAGAGTGACTGAACAACAAAGAAAAGAAAAAAAAAAAAAAGAGTAGAGCCATTTTGGAAAAGGACCAGAGAAGGGCCTTGGGCAAAACAGGTCGTATAAGCTAAAGAAAAAAGGCCCTGGGCATCTGAGTCCCAGAAACAAAAACCCGGCTGGCAGGAAGAAAAAAATAATCTTATCTCTGTTATACTAAGGAGTATACCTTGCTGCTAGAAGACAAGAAGCTCAACTATAAATTTTAACAGTATCAGTTTCTGGGTTATCTTGCAGAAAATTCTCATGCATTTCTTTCCCCTCACAGAAGCACTCCCTATGGAGTCACCTATTGCTGATCAAAGAAGCTTGACAATCTCTGGAAACTATCAGTGATTATGAGACAAGCCCTCCCTTTTGTCATAAAAGCAACTTGTCCCTTCTACTTGGGGAGCTAGCTCTTTTCCTTCTCCCTTGTGCACAAGCTGTCTCTTCTAACAAAAAGCTTTGCTTGCCTAAGGGTCATGTGCAAGCGATAGTCATTTCCATGGTATTACTGTCCAAGAAGAATCTGGAAAGGGCCTGGTATCTCCAACAGGCATAGGGAAAGCTCAGAAAATACAGGAGGAAGGGGAGGAGAAAGCTACAATTTTACTTACATATCTCCTTATCAGAACTTCATCTTGACTTCTGGGATTCCCATGCTACAGCTCCAAGAATATCTCTCATCAGAGGGGGACAACCCAAAGCCACCAAGGACAATCGATCAAGGCACTTGAGAATGTGACCATATTTGGAAAAAGGGTCTTTGCAGACATTCAAGTTAAGGTGGGTCATCAAAGTGGGCCCTAATGCAATATGACTGTGTCCTTAAAAACAAAAACAAACAAACAAAAACATACATAATTGAACAGAGATAGACACAGAAAAAGGAAGAACATCATGTAAACATGAAGGTAGAGGTGAGGGTGATGGATCTACCAGTTAAGGAATGCCAAAGACTGTCAGCAAAGCAACAGAAGCAAGAAGACAGGCATAAGACGGCTTTGTCCTCACAGCCCCCAGAAGGAACCTTGCCAACATCTTGATCTTGGGCTTAAAGCTTCCAGAATTGGGAGAAAATAAATATTTGTTGTTTAAGCCACACAGTTTGATACTTTGTTACAGCAGGTATAAGAAAGGAATACAATGATCACAACTAGGATTGCCCAGGCTCCCTTGGTCAGCCTTGATCACTAACACTGGAATGATAGAGACAAGATTGCCATGGCCCCCAAGCAAGGATGACACACAAATTCAGGGAGTGTTCTATATTTTGGAGAATGAACTGGAAGGTTAGGTTTGATATCCATACACTACTATGTGTAAAATAGATAGTAGGAATCTGTGGAGTAGCTCAGGTTGCTCAGTTCAGTGCTCTGTGATGACCTAGAGGGGTGGATGGGGGAGGGGAGGGAGGCTCAAGAGGGAGGGATATATGTATACTTACATATATTTTACATACATATTAATTACATACATATATTTACATACATGTATGTATACTTACATACATTACATACATATTACATACTATATACTTACATAGTTTCTAACTAACACAGCACTGTAAAGCATTATCCTACAATTAAAAATAAAAGAGACTAGGATTGGCCTAGATACCAGCAGAATTGTCAAGTAACTCTATTCATCCTGGCCTTTCTTTATCAGCCCTATTTCCCGTTTGAGGTGCCAATGTTTCAGAGCTAACCCGTCTGCTGTCAGTTTGACAGCACCCTTCTGCTGTTCAAAAATTCATTTGTGAACTCTTTCTGGTTCTAACACATGTTAGAAGATATTCAGGGAATGCAGTCTTTATACTGTGAGTTCATGCATTAAGTTAACAAATGGCTTGCATGCATCTACTATTTAAAAGCCATTCTTCCAGGTGCTGGGCATGTATCACTGAACAGGGAAAAAAAATCCCTGTCCTCACAAGAGTTTATATTCCAGTGGATTTATAATCTGGACTTGAACTCAATCCCCAAATCCTTATTTTACACCAAAAAGTGAAATGTGCTTATTCTCAAAAAGAATAAATTCTAATTAAATCCATCTTTCTCGAAGTACCTTACAGGAAAACTCCATCAGAATCTCTTAACATGCTTGTCCAAATAAAGATTATTGGGCTTCACAGTAGGCCTACTCTGTTAAAGTCTAGAGGGTGGGCTGTAGTAATTTTAACATTCTTAGCATGAATGTCCCTTAATCTTAGTCCTTTTTCTAGACTAAAGAGAAGGAGGTAGAGGTCTGAGATCTCAAAGGGAAGGAAGCTAATTCACAGGGAGATGGAATGAGTTCATGTTTCATAAACAAATGTTTACTGGGCATCCAAAGACAATGGGACACAGAGAGGACACCAATCAAATAGGCTTTACTAGGTTTCTCGCTGTCTATCACTTTATTAGAGTTTTCTCTAACTGTGGGCTTCCCAGGTGGCTCACTGGCAAATGCAAATTTGATCTCTGAGTTAGGAAGATCCCCTGGAGGAGGAATGGCAACCCACTCCAGTATTCTTGCCTGGGAAATCCCATGGACAGAGGAGCCTGGTGGGCTACGGTCCATGGGGTCACAAAGAGTTGGACACAACTGAGCACACACACGCGCTAATTATAGGTGATAGCCCCTTCCGGGGACAGGTCTCCTATTTAAAATTGTTTTTTAGGCTGTAAGAAGGAAGTAAATTGTTCTTAAGTCTTTTGGGCCTTGTTTATTTTCAACTGAAAATAATCCACATACCAGAGTGACACATCTGGGGGTGGCCTGCCCTGAACCCCACCACCGGTCTGTTAGCACAGAAAATACAGTCAGTGTCAGTCATTAGCAATGGTTTCAGCTAATCAGAGTAAACCAATCTCTACTCTAGCTGAAATTCATTCAGCTATTCAAGTTATCATCATCATATCAAAAAACAGAATAGAAGAAACAAGCAAAAAATTAACACAAAAAACTCCACCCCCAAATCTCTATCGCAAAGGAGATTTCTAAATGGGCTCTTTGTCATTGCATTTGGAATTTGAATTTAATTTGCATTTATCTCATGATTAAGCCTTTTGGAAAACAGACTGACATTTCAATAAATTTTGAGTAGCCTTGAAGCAGAATTTCTTACAGAGACTCTGAGAAGTTTATTAATCCATACCCTAAAGGACTCTGTGCCCTCGGGTAGAGACTTCCCTACCTTTCTCATGCAAAAAGTCATCAATAGTGGGCAATCTTTCAAGATGTAAGGTTACCAACAAACATTGGTAGAACCCAGTCCCATCCCCCACATTCAATTTAATAGTTTGCTTTCTGCAGGTAGCTGGGGCAATTAACAGACAAAGGAATTGCTCAGACCACACAGGAAATCTGCTTCAGTTCAATCATGGATTCCTGAATGTTATCATTTGACGAAAATCTGACATAACAGTTCTACCCAACTTTCTCCATTTCTGTTTCATCCAAAACACTGGCAATATGAAGCACAAAGGTGAAGGGTTATTTGTAAAGGTGAATAATTTAAAATGAGTTGGGACATAGGTTTCAAAGAATTCACAGAATTCAGAGTTCATAACTGGAAATTGAATGAATGCTTAGCTTTAGTCTGTCTTGGTAACTGTGATATATATTCCACCTTCACATGTAAAACAGATTGTAAGTAAGATTAATAGATTAAGAAGAACATTCATCTTTGCTAAATAGGTCAGTATCATTCTGAACACTCTATACACAAATATGAAGTCAAAGTATTCATCTATACAGGTAAAAAGTATTCTGATCACCAATACCCATTCTGGGACAGGGAGAGCGGGGTGTGTGTGGAGGGTTTCCTCACACCAATAAGCAATTCTCTGTGACACCAGTTGGGTGTCCCACAATTCAACTCACTTCTGATACTACCTACCTTAAAATAGCATCAGATACCTGGGTTATGGGATCAGTACTACAAGACTGCTACCCTTCCACCCCTAATGCAGAAGCCAGTTGCAAACCCAAGTTATCGCCTGTGCTTCTGACTGTCTGGCTATAGATCCGAGGTTCCAATGACTCCCTCCTTCCTTGGGTCCAATTAATTTGCTAGAATGGCTCACAGAACTTAGAGAAATAGCTTACTTACTAGATCACTGGTCTATTATACGAGGATGTAACTCAGGAACAGCCAGATGGACGAGATGCAGAGAGAAGAGTGTATGGGACGGGACACGGAGCTTCCAGGCTCTTTTCAGGTGCGCTGCTCACTCTCCCCACATCTCCAAGTGTTCACCAAGCCAGAAGCTCTCCTACTGCTGTCCTTTCCGGTTTTGATAGAGGCTTCAATACAGAGGCAGCAGTGATTAAGTCTCGAGCCCCTGGTGATCGATTCAGCCCAGTCAGAAGTCAAGGGGTGGGACTGAAAGTTCCAACCCTCTATTCATAGTTGGTTCCTCTGGCAACCAGCCTCCATCCTAAAGGTGCTTTCATACCATTACCATTAACCTAGCAGCCTGTGGAAAGAAGCTCATTTTGAATAACAAGGCACCCATTTCACCTTTATGATTCTGAAGTGGTTTCAGACACTGACGACAGAAGACCAACTATTATCACAAAAGACTCCCATTACTCTTATTGTTCAGGCAATTCCAAGGGGTTTAGGAGCTCTGAGTCAGGAACCACGGTGAAGACCAACTATGCATTTCTCCCAGATCACAGCATTCAAAAAAAAAAAAAAATCTCAAAAGGTCCTGTTTGTTGTTTAAAATAAAATCTTACAGAAATTAGGCAAATCAGAAATCACCAAGCTTGTGCCTGAAATGTCAGAGCTAATTTAAATGAAAGACTGGCAACATCTGGTGCGACAGTTACTCTTTTTCAGTTTCAATATCCCTGTCTGCCCTTTATGCTACAAGGAAAATTTTAAGCATGCCCTGGATGAGGACATTATGAAAGGAGAGAAGATTTCAGCTAAACCTTTGTCCACTGAAAGGTAAAAATACAAGAAAATATTCTCTTGCTTGTTAATGCTTTATAATGATAAGTGCAGAGTTTTCAGAGGGGACTTCCCTGGTAGTCCAGTGGTTGAGACTTCTCACTTCCCCTGCAGGGGGCACCTGTTTGATACCTGGGAGGGACTGGCATGCCATGCCACCATCAGGGACTTAGTGGCCTTATTTTCATGTAAATTCTCTATAATTAGGGCTTCCCTGGTGGTTCAGCGGTAAAGAATTTGCTTGCCAATGCAGGAGACCCGGGTTCAATTCTTGGATGGTGAAGATCTCCTGGAAAAGGAAATGGCAACCTTGCAACTGCCTGGGAAATCCCATGGACCCAGGAGTCCATGGGGTCACAAAGAGTCTGAGCTACTATAACTTTCACTTTTCTCTATAATTAAGTAGAAAAGTGACTAGGTATGGGAAAAAGGAGTTTTAATCCTTGAACCAGAAATCAGGTACTAAGTAGGATTGTTGCTGTGTTAGTGTTTCAGTCATGTCTGATGCTTTTGCAACCCCAGGGACTATAGCCTGCCAGGCTCCTCTGTCCATGAGATTTTCCAGACAAGAATACTGAAGTGGGTTGCCATTTCCTTCTCCAGGGGATCTTCCCAACCAGGGGATCCAACCCTCTCCTCCTGCATTGTTAGGCAGATTCCTTACTGCTGAGTCACCAGGGGAGCCCAAACAGGTGGGATCAGTTCAGTTCAGTTGCTCAGCTGTGTCTGACTCTTTGCGACCCCATGGACTGCAAGTAAACTACAGTCTTAAGGATGGTATACTTATTTCCAACTGAATTTCCTCCAACTCCAAATCTGGCTGCTGTTGACGGTGGTGGGGCCGGTTCCCTGGCTGTGTGGGGAGGCTCTGCGTTCATTATGTTGCTGCCTCCTTGCAGAGATGATGAACCTGTTAAAGGCACTAACTGGGTAAACCCTAAACTCAATTCAGTAAAAAATGACAGAATGTGACTCAGTGGTTATTTGACCTCGTGGTCTCCGACCCTGTCGCTCCAGACCCCTCAGACAGAGAAGTGGGTTAATTTCCCTCCCTTCCTCTGCAAAGTGGCTGATGTGTGAATACATGAAGCTGGTGCACCCCAGCTTCACCTTGGAAGCCAGAAAAATATCCTGGGAGGAAATTCATAAAGCCACTGGACAGTAAAATAATTACATCCTAACTTCTTTCTCTTTTCTTCCTTTCTTGTTCCCATCAGTCAGTGCTGAATGAGGAATTTATAAAAATGAAGGGCCTGGGCATTCAGAGTGTTATAGCATGTGAGGAAGCATGTAGGATTCAAGGTTTATTGTTTTTATATGGTGCTCCTAAAGGCAGGTGCCAGCTGTCACCTCCTGTCCTCTGGTCCAGCAAAGTTGAAAAGGTGCCTGATTAGAGGGAAAGTTCATTTGGAGCAATCTGGGCACATTCATGAGTGACTGATGGCAGGATTCCTGTTGGGAAGCAGTTTTCCATGGACCACTCACATTTCTGCGTGTCTTTTGAGTAGAGGCACTGAGAGATTTTGCTCTAGACTCTCTTTTCAAGGATAAGATGAGAGCCTAAGATGAGAGAGATAGTGTCTCATAATTCCCTTGGTCAGAAGACAGATTTGTCAACTCTTCAGGACCATAAAGATAATGGGCAGGTCTGACAGCAAGCTCCTGTAAAGGATTTAGGTTCCTTACACTCAGGGTTCCTCAGTTGTGACAGAAACCCTCTGTGTGCATACTCTGTGGAAATGCTCCACACCAAACCTGTGAGACTTGAGAGACAACGGGAACAGATGCAAATATAAAGCTTATGCTGCCTGCTGTGTTCTGAATAATAAAGACCTTTGTCTCTGACCTTGGAGTACTGTGTCTCCTGCCAGCACCCATTAAAATGTGACAGACTAACTCCTTAGCTTGCAAGCAGGGTAGAATCTCAAACTAGTGATGGCTATTGACAAATATCTCCCCAGTGGTCGCTCTTAAAACTATGGGGCAATCTGTCCTCGAAAAATTATTTGAAAGGTATGCAGCCCCAGTGAACGTGCCAGAGCAAACATTTCCCAATCTTCCACCTTGAAATAGATCCAGTGATTGAGGGATCTGGCTGTTTAGACAATCTTTACTTTGCCTATATGTGTTTTCTTCCTGCCAGCATCTTTCTCACATTCTCTGATGTAATCATTGAATTTCATATAGATTTTTTTATGAAAGTACGGTACACTGTCTATACATTCTCTCTGATTTGTTAGTCCTTAAAACTAACCATAAGGTTTTGGGGGTGATTATATCAATATCTTGTAATCTAATGCAATGTAATCCCATTAGCACTGTCTGCTTTCATAGCTCCAAGTGTACCTGAACTTAATTTGCCCATGGTCATACACATGCACAGGAATAATTGTAATGTACTGCTTTCAGTAGGTGGTTTAAATGATATAGACATGTCTTTGTCTTCCTAGTTCCTTGGTTCCTGATGCGTGAATGTGTGAAAAACGACTTGACACTGAAATGGTTTTGGTAGGAAACAAATGTACCACAGACATGAAATTGAGAAACAATTTCCCTCTAATTTCAATGTAGGTTGTTTCTCAAACTGAGCAGAATCCTGAGGGGTTATTCCAAATGCAAAGGACTATCCGTGTCTCCTGCCTCTTATTTGTAGAAAAGTTGAAGTCTTTCAGCTCCCCTGAGGCACAAAAGAGTACATTCAAGCAGTCAGTTATTAGGACAATAGAGTCACAGAATCTTAGGTTCCTTCCTAAAGGACATAGGCAACAGTGTCTGATGAATATTGCTGAGCTGTTTTACAAACATGCATAACTGCCACCAGAGGGAAAAAACTAACTGCATCATGACCAGACTGTAGCCAGGACATAAGCTGCTTCATCTTGAGCTGTGCTAAATCAATGGCTAGCACAATTCCCAAAACTGGCCTCAAAGGAATGGGATTAACATTAGTGCTCATAATAATCTGTATCTTCATAGGCATCAAACTAATTGTGGCTTATTCTGCGGGCAACTTATGTTGTCAGCAAGGAGATGCTATGGACCCATGTTGACATGTTCCATTCAAAGTTCTTGATGATCTTTCTCAGCTAAAGCAGCTACAGATCAGCCTTTGCCCCTGATCCCATAGAAATGGAATGATGTCTGGCAGGGGGTATTTGTAAGCAGCTCCTAAAAGCTAACAGTAATAGACTCCATCAAGCTATATTTAACTTAACCTCTACACCAGGTACCCCCACGCTTCACTGGTCCAGTCCAAGCATACCTCTCAAATCTTTTGATCACACAATGCTTTGTCTAACGTGTTGTCTCTCTGTCTTAGACTGAAGAAGTAGGAATGAAGAATAAGTACTTAATGGATGAGTAGATCTTTTCCCCAGATTCCCCCTCGGTAACCCCATGAGCAGACTATGTGAACAAGATAGCACATGAAGAAAGATCACAAGAAGTCAACAAGTATGTGCACAATGGAAGATGGCAAAGAATATAAACTCCTACTTCAGTGACTAACTTCAACTAGCTTCCCTTAAAAAATTTTTATGACCAAGTAGAATCTTAAGAGTTGGTTCCGGGACATGAGTCTGCCATCTCCCCAGGTGGCCCACCTCCTAGATAAAGTAACTTTTCCTTTTCCAACCAACATTTGTCTCTCAAGTACTGGCTTTTAAGTGGCAGCTGAATCTGAGTTTGGTAACATTTCAATGACCATGGTCAAGTTAATTAATCTTTCAGGCATATCTGCTTATTTGAAGGGGATGGATTAAACTATTTTAAGAATAACTCTAAAGTCTTATGAAATTATACCTTTTTTGTTGCTGAGTACTATCATTAATATATTGACAATTCTTTCAGAAAGAGTGTTTTAGATTAAATTCTGATATTCATAATTTTCCATTGGCAATCAATCTATAATGAAGATAACATAAAGCAAAAGATTTGACAAGTAGCCATAAACTCAATCATGATACAAGATATCCCTAGCTTCTTCATGGCTATTAGATTCTGATTTTTAAGTAGTTTCTTGAAGTGCCTTATTACCTCTACTAGGTGATGTAAGTTACTTCTTTGATGATGAGATACTTCCTTAAGCAGTTGTTGTTCAGTCACACGTTGAGTCCGACACTTTGTGACCCCATGGACTACAGCATGCCAGGCCTCCCTGTCCCTCACCATCTCCTGAAGTTTGCCCAAGTTCATGTCCCTTAAAAAGTAAACACTATTAACTTCTCTATCATTGATTAAAACAGACAGTAACTTTACAAAGTTACAATAGAAGTTAAATAATTTTATAGATATGTCTCATTCAGCTTTTTTAATGATTAATGAAAAATTATTCCAGACAGAGAAAAGGCAGATCTGTGTAGGTTTTGTTTCAGAGTCTGTCTCTGGTACCAATCCTCTGTGATGCTCCAAACTCCCCAATTATTTGGTCTGTGCCACAAGCCCAGCACAGACAACGCCTCTTACTTTGAATGCATCTGTCCCTTTCCCTACAATTCAAAATGTACTACCCTTCCCAATAGTTCTTTGTGTCCTAGATCACCGACAATCAAAATTATTATTGTCTGTGAAGCTGTGCTGATGGCCCCAAGTCACTGTTTTCTGTTCATGGTTAGCACTCATTTCCACCACCTTTGGTTAGAGGTTTTCTATTTTCTGATAAGGGGCTAATCTGTACTCCATTGTATATAATCATGCTATCTTGCTTTATTTTGTTCTCCTTCCCTTCCTCTCTTCTTATTAAAAAGAACTTCCAATCTATAAACTATAATGAATACACAGTTACAAAAAGAAGAGTTTCTAAGGGCTGAACCCAAAATGAGTTAGTATGTCAGTATAATTTCTTTTTTTTTTGTCAGTATAATTTCTGATAGAATTCAACCTACTACATATTTGTATACATTTGAATTAATGTTTTGTTACCATTTTAAAATATTTTAATATTGCATTAAATATAGAATTCAATCAAGTTTTTATAGAATTCTCAACACATAATGCAGAATCCAGGCAGCATAGCACTGATATTATTCTTTTCCTACCCTTCTAATGTGTTTCAGAATCAAAATGGTTCCTTCCTAAAACAACGCCCTGCAGCCAAGCGAGGGGCATACGGATGTGGTCAACTGAAAATGCAATTTTGCCAAAGAGAACTGCAGTCTGATCTGGGTAACATTTATAAATCAGAGTTTGCTGTTTCATTTTTTGCACAGCAGCTGTGTTTTGCTTAATGGTAGGGACTGACAGAACCCAGATAATTTTGTAGATGAAATCAAGGGGCAAATGAATTAAAGACCACTGCAATGTTAAAGGAAAAAAAAAAGTGTTGGAAAAACAATTATATGTAAATAGGAAAATGCATAGTAGCTTTATAAGAAATACTTAAAGGTGAAAACTAGCCTCTATATGATAACTTCAGAGCAAATACTAAAAATGACCAATTGCTTTTTTCTTCTTTCATAAACAATTTTCCAGTGGAAAAATTTTAGCTCAACAGTGAGTTAGGAAATCTGAAGTCTAGTCTCATTTAATTACTGATTTACATATAACCCTGTAATGGCTATTAATTTTATTAATTTCAGCACTTCAATTTCCACATTTAAAAAACAAAACAAAGTAGGATGAGACAACATTTACAATGAACCTAGAAGAGGCTGAGTTTTAGATATATTCTCTCACTTAATTCTGTCAATAATCTCAATAGGAATACATTGTATCTCTATTTTTCAGATAAGAAAACTGGGGTTACAATATGTTAATTTGTCCATATTAATAGTCATTAAGAGCTCCATCTAGAGACCAAACCGAAGACTTTCTGACCGTATGATAGATGCTTACTGCATATGTATATAAAGCTACTTAGAAAACTTCTTGACAGACACATGAACTTTGAATTAATGCATATGAGGTTACCATTGCTTGAAATATACAACAAACTCTGGAGGACTCTATCTCAAAACTATATTGTTTAACAATCATTAGAAGATAAGGAAAACATATTATTTCACAATTACTAAAAAGAGAGAATCTAATTACATAGAAAACAATCATCTGGTGGAGACTAAAAGGAAAAAAAATAGTCTTTTCAGATATTTGATATAAATTAATAAACACTAACTAAACATTTTTTGTCATGATGAAAAAAAGAGAAGGTAAAATCACAAACAGGAAAAAAAAGACAGCAATATAAACCTTAAAAGCATTAAAAACATATGAGAGATGCTGATAAGAATGTAAATTGATGTAGCCACTGTAGAAAACAGTATTGAGGTTTTTCAAGAAAACTAAAAACAGAACCATCACAGGACTTCCCTGATGGTCCAGTGGATCATGGAGAACGCAAGGGAGTTCAAGAAAAACATCTAATTCTGCTTCATTGACCACAGTAAAGCCTTTGACTGTATGAATCACAACAAAATGGAAAATTCTTAAAGAGAGAGCACCAGACCACCTTACCTATCTCCTGAGAAACCTGTATGTGGGTCAAAAAGCAACAGAACCAGACATGGAACAATGGACTAGTTCAAAATTGGGAAAGGAGTATGACAAGGCTGTATACTGTCACCCTGCTTATTTAACTTATATGCAGAGTACATCATGTGAAGTGCCGGCTGGATGAATCCCGTCAAGCTGGAATAAAAATTGCTGGGAGAGATATCAACCTCAGATTTGCAGATGGTATCACTCAAAAGGTAGAAAGTGAAGAGGAACTAATGAGTCTCTTGATGAGGGTGAAAGAGGAGAGTAAAAAAGCTGGCTTGAAACTCAACATTCAAAAAACTAATATCATGACATCTGCTTCCATCATTTCATGGCAAATAGAAGGAGAAAAAGTGGAAGTAGTGACAGATTTTCTTTTCTTGGACTCCAAATCACTGCAGATGGTAACTGCAGCCATGAAATTAAAAGACACGTGTTCCTTGGAAGGAAAGCTATGAGAAACCTACAGGAGTATGCGTCGTGTCTGACATTTTGCAACTCCATGCACTATATAGCCAGCCAGGTTCCTCTGTCCATGGAATTTTCCAGGCAAGAACACAAGAGTGGGTTGTCATTTCCTACTCCAGATCTTCCTGACCCATGGATAAAACTCACGTCTCCTGCACTGGCAGGCAGATTCCTTACCACTGCACCACCTGGGAAGCCCATGACAAACTTAGATAGTGTATTAAAAAGCAGAGATGTCACTTTGCTGACAAAAGTCCATATAGTCAAAACTATGGTTTTTCCAATAATCATGAACAGATGTGAGAGTCAGACCATAAAGAAGGCTGAATGTTCAAGAATTGATGCTTTTGAATGGTGCTGCTGGAGAACACTGTTGAGAGAGTCCCTTGGACTGCAAGGAGAGCAAACCAGTCAATCCAATTTCCTAAAGGAAATCAACCCTGAATACTCATTGGAAGGACTGATGCTGATGCTGAAGCTCCAATACTTTGGCCACCTGATGTGAAGAGCCAACTCACTGGAAAAGATCCTGATGCTGAGAAAGATTGAAGGCAAAAGGAGAAGGGGGCAGCAGAGGATGAGATGGTTAGATAGCATCACCGACTCAATGGACATGAATTTGAGCAAACTTCAGGAGATAGTGGAGGACAGAGGAGCCTGGTGTGTTATAGTCTATGGGGTCTCAAAACATTGGACATGACTTAGAGATTGAAAAACAAATGGTCCCTCAATATAACTGAAACTCACTGATTTTACATGTTGTGTGTGTTTTCAGTCAACAATTTGCTGCCCCAAACAAAACACTTTAGCTTGCCCTCTCTTGCTTTTAGAAATATTCCATTAGCTGATGAAAAATCAAGTGTTTTCCCTACCATAATATCAACTTTATTTTCCTTCTGTTAGGTAGTTAGAATAGGAAAAAGGAGTCCAGAATGGCAGTGGCTAAAAGACAAGGAAGGGAAAAGCCTGCGAAAATAGAACAAAGGAAGGTCCGAGGACCGGAGTGAGGACCTCAGGTAGAACAAACAGCACTCCTGGCTAGCCCAATTTACATAGGGCAGGCCCAGGGGGGAGGAAAAAACATATAAAAAGAGGAGCCAAAGGGCCGGGGGCCTCTCTCCCAGTCTCGCACTCTCCTCTTCTCTCTCTCTTCTATGCCCTCACACCTCAAGGATGTATTTTCCTTTATTTTCTAAATAAAACTGAGCTGTAACACTGGTCCATCCGAGAGCTGGTCTGTCACTTCAAATTTTTGTTGTGACGAGACAGAACCGAGGAAATTACACACTCCCCCGACAGTTCTACCATCCAAAGCAAATATCAGTATGCCCTTTTCTAATTAAGTAGAAAAGGAAATCATGTAAGTTCTTGTGACCTTTTCTGCTTAATAAGTATCAGTTTTATCATATTTTGCAAAGAGGTATTTTCTTTCTTCCTGAAACTCCAATTTCTTTTCTATCCTCCTTTTATCCACTGAATATTATTAAATTTGTAGAATTCAAATAGATGAAATAGCCACATAAGGTATAGTTTTATGTTCTATATCTATCCTTTTCTTTTCCTTCTGGAGGATGCTGTTTCACTTTCTTCAAATACATACAACACACTGTTTTAGACTTCTCCTGGGCCTTAACCACACACTTCCATAAACAGTGTTACTTTTTTTTTTAATAAGAGCAACAATCTTTTTTTGTTTAGAGTAAAATCTTCAAAATCATATTTACTTATTACCTAAGCACTTATTTTCATCTACATTCTCACTGTGACTTATAATAATGAAAATTGATAAAAAAAGGGGACAGCATTTGTCACTGCAAAATATGTCTCTTTGTCATAAGAATTATTTTATGTTGTTTTTAAGAAACAGCAGGCATAAGGAAAGCTCTGGAAACTGAATAGAAGTTATCCTTTTTAAGGGACATTTACATTTATAAAGGAAATCTCCATTTGTAAGGGTGTCTCCTTCTCTGTACCGGGTAGAGAAGGGGGGAGTACAAATCTCTATAAACACTTATCAATGGAGAAGACTACAGATTAAATCTGCAAAAACACCTTACCCTTGTTTACTGTGCCTTTGTTACTAATGTCCCATAACTTGCCTTCTTCCCACCTCCCCCACCCCAGCATTTTTTTTTTCTTTAGCTGGAGATGTTATTGAAGGTGGTTTTATTTAAACAGCTTAGCCCATATGGGAGAATTACTACATTTTCTTGGGTATCTCCTATGTATACAGGATGTATAAGTGAAAATGAAAGTGTTACTTGCTCAGTTGTGTTAGTCTGTTAGTCATGTTTGACTCTTGTGATCCCATGGACTGTAGCCCACCAGGCTCCTCTGTCCATGGAATTTCTCCAGGCAAGAATACTGGAGTGGGTTGCCATGCCCTTCTCCAGGGGATCTTCCCCACTCCAGGGATCAAACCCAGGTCTCCTGCATTGCAGGCAGATTCTTTACCATCTGAGCCACCAGGGAAGCCCATACAAGATGTATACATACTATTAAGTTTGTTTGTGTAGGAAGACCAAACGGAATGTAGGAAGAGCAAATAACGCCATGATAGGAGGCAAAAGCAGGAAGACCAGGCCCTCACCCTGGCAACTAAGGCGACTATCAGGTCACCAAGACACAACCAGTCAGAGACTATCAGGCCACCCAGATACAGCCAATCAGAACTTGTTTACGGAAAGATCCCGCGCGCGCGAATGTCTGACCAATGAAAAGACCCCCGTGAACATGTAACCAATCCGCTTCGCTAAATGACCCCTGCTTATGTTTGAAATTGGATGTTCTATAAATATGGGTAGAAAACCGGGCTCGGGGCTCTCAGCCTGTGCGCCACTGCGTTGGACACAGCGGGGGCCCTAGCTCGAGCTAGCAATAAACTCCCTTCTTGCGTTTTGCATTGTCTCTTGGTAGCTTTCTCTCTTCCCGCTCGGGGATTCGGACATCGGGCATAACATTTGGGGGCTCGTCCGGGATCCCTTGGCGAGGAGAGAAACCTCCCGAGACAGAAGGAAGAATCCGAACGGTACCGGTACCCAGTCAGGTCAGGGAAATCCAGTGTAAAACCGGGGCCTGCTAGGAGAGCAGGGAGGTAACTGGTACAGGGAAATCCAGTGTAAAACCGGGGCCTGCTAGGAGAGCAGGGAGGTAACTGGTGCAGGACTAAGGGAACGTTCCTGCCGGTGTGAGACCAAGGCCAGCGAAAACGCTGGAGGGCGACCGGCTCTGCGGAGAAAGGGGTCTTTCGTCCCCTGATCCCGCGGCAGTTGACCAGTGGACACTGTTTGGTAAGTTGAGTCTGTTACGGGGGAGTGCACCCCCCCAGAGACCTAGCACTTGGTTGTCGGCCGACAATTGTCTGTCCGTGTGTTTGTCTACGCCGTTCCGTGTTTGTGTGAGTGCCGGCATTGTCTCGCTTCTTGTCTTCTTTTGGTGTGTCATTTGCTATTTCGTTTTGTCTGATCTGATCTCAATTTCCTAATCTCTTTGGGAGCTTCAGTGAACGGGCGAACAATTGTGAGGGCAATTGATGAGTCCTGGCCAGGGCTACACTCTGGTGGACTCTGAAGGCCCAACAAAAGTGAGCCTAAGTAACTAGAGCCCGACCGGGTGAAGCTCCCCCTTAATACCTCAAACTGAGAACGTGGCCTGAAATTCTTGGTGTGGGCACGGGTCAGGCACTTAAGAGCCGCTAGGGCGCCTGCCACTTGAAGACTCCCGTGAAAGGATAAGGGGGTCACGGAACGGGCCAGAAACCCCTAGGGTGCCCGCCCCCAGCAAGAAAACTTCCGTGCAACGACACAGGCACATAAACAGTTCCAAAAGCATACCATAAGCCCAACCTCTTGGCCGCCACCACTCCTGATAGGATTTTTGGTGGTTGTTCTCATTGACTTCTCTCTCCCCTCTTCTTCTTCCATACCACTTGTTCCTTAACTATGGGTCAGGGAGAATCTACTCCACTCTCTCTCATGACTGATCATTTTCCGGATGTGAGAGCCAGGGCTCATAACTTGTCTCTGTCAGTCAAGAAAAGTAAATTAATAACTTTGTGTTCTGTAGAATGGCCTACCCTCCAGGTTGGATGGACCCCGGAGGGTACGTTTCAGCCCTCCATAATACAGGCGGTGAAAGAAAAGATAATGGCGCCAGACCCCAGGGGCCATCCAGGCCAGGTCCCTTATATCGTGGTCTGGCAAGATCTGGTAGAAAACCCACCTAACTGGTTAAAACCTTTCGTCCACAGAACTTCTAATCCACAGGTCCTGGTGATGGAACTCACTTCGGAAGAAACTAAGAAGAAAGAGAGCTCAAAACCGGTCTTTCAGGATGCCTCTTGCCCAAACCTAATAGACTTGGAAACAGAAGCAAGACCCCCCCCTTACGTACCCCCCTTAGAACCCCCGGGTGGGAGGGGAGGGATCAGGAAGGGCGGCAAGGGGCGACCACGAGGGAGGACCAGCACTGGGGACCCGGGGAAGGACTAGGGGAGATAGGAGTATGCAAGACCCTGGGGACCCAGAGTTACCGTCATCCACTGTTCAGGCACTCCCCGTCCGGGTGGGACCAGCGAACCCGAGCGGAGAACGGACCTATCAGTACTGGCCCTTCTCCACGAGTGACCTATACAATTGGAAAACACAGAACCCCCCTTTTTCGGAGAAGCCCCAAGGCCTCATTGACCTCTTAGACTCTATTCTGTTTACTCATAACCCCACCTGGGATGATTGCCAACAGTTGTTACAGGTACTCTTCACCACGGAGGAACGGGAGCGAATCCTGGCAGAGGCACGAAAACGAGTCCCCGGGGTCGACGGGAGACCTACTGCTCAGCCTCATCTCGTGGACGAGGGGTTTCCCTTGCTGCGACCTAACTGGGATTTTGAGCAGGCGGAAGGTAGGGAGCGTCTCCGAGTGTACCGCCAGACTCTGATGGCTGGCCTGAGGGCTGCAGCAAGGAAGCCAACCAATTTGGCAAAGGTAAATCTGGTGAGGCAAGAGCCCACTGAAAGTCCGGCAGCCTTCTTAGAGAGGCTAATGGAAGCTTTTAGACAATACACACCCATAAACCCCCAGGCTGACGAATCGCGCGCCGCCGTGATACTAGCATTTGTAAACCAGGCAGCTCCAGACATCAGAAGGAAATTGCAGAAAATAGAGGGGCTAGGAGAGCAGACAATACAGGACTTATTGAAAGCAGCTGAGAAAGTGTTCAATAACAGAGAGACTGCAGAGGAAAGGGAAGAACGGATTAGACGGGAGGAGAGAGAACTAGCAGAAAGGATCAGGAAAGAAGATAGGGAGTATAGAACGAGGGAGAACCAGAAGAACCAGAAGGAGCTAGCCAAGATTCTTTTTGCGGGGATGAGAACTGGATCAGGAACGAGGGAGCGTCGGGACCGACAAGCGGGAAAAGAAAGAGAAGCTAGAAAGACAGACCTTAAAGAAAGATCAATGTGCTTACTGCAAGGAACTGGGGCACTGGAAAAACGAGTGCTCTAAGAGAGACTCAAGGAAAGGAATGGCCCAGAGGGAGAAAGTCTCCCCCGAAAATCGGGCCTTATACATGGGAGAAGACAGTGACTAGGGGAGTCGAGGCTCGGCACCCCTCCCCGAGTCCTGGGTAACCATAAATGTGGAGGGGAAACCCGTTGGCTTCATGGTAGATACTGGCGCCCAACACTCTGTTTTGAATAAAAGGCTGGGACCAATGTCTAAGAAAACCAGCATAGTACAAGGAGCCACGGGGACAAAAAGATATTGTTGGACCACAGAACGAAAAGTAAATCTGGGGACCCATCAGGTGTCCCATTCGTTTTTGGTGATACCAGAATGCCCAGCCCCTCTACTTGGAAGAGACTTGTTGACTAAAGTTAATGCTCAGATCCATTTTGACCCTGGGGGAATCTCAGTCACAGATGGACTGGGACAGCCGATACATGTCTTATCCCTAGCCTTAAGGGATGAATACAGACTTTTTGTGCATAAGCCCTCAGAGGTCATAGCACCAGAAGTACAACCGTGGGTCCATAAATACCCATTGGCCTGGGCAGAAACGGCAGGAATGGGACTGGCCAAACAGAGACATCCGATCGTCATCGAGCTCAAGTCAGAGGCAGTTCCTGTGAGGGTGAAACAGTACCCTATGAGCCAGGAGGCTCGGCGGGGGATCACTCCCCACATTCGACGGCTCATGGATGCCGGAATTCTCAGGCGGTGCCAATCCCCTTGGAACACCCCCTTACTGCCGGTGAAGAAGCCAGGGGGGACAGATTACAGACCTGTCCAGGACCTGCGAGAAGTCAACAAGCGGGTGAGTGACATCCACCCCACTGTCCCTAACCCATATACCCTCCTGAGCAGTCTGCTGCCTGAGTACACTTGGTACACTGTGCTGGACTTGAAAGATGCCTTTTTCAGCCTACCCCTGGCGGCCCAGAGCCAGGAGATATTTGCCTTTGAGTGGACCGAGGGGGAGGGCCAACCGGTAGTACAGTTAACTTGGACTCGCCTCCCACAGGGGTTCAAGAACTCCCCTACCTTGTTTAATGAGGCTCTGAGTGAGGACCTCTATGAATATCGGACTCGCCACCCAGAGGTCATCCTGCTGCAATATGTAGATGACCTTATGTTGGCTGGAACCACAGAGGAGGCATGCAGCCGTGCCACCGGGGACCTCTTACAGACTCTAGGCACCTTGGGGTATCGCGCCAGCGCAAAGAAGGCACAAATAGCCCGGCAAGAGGTCACCTATTTGGGGTATAAGATCAGGCAGGGGCAACGATGGCTAACCCGGGCCATGAAGGAAACAATACTACAGATACCAGAGCCCAAGACCCCCCGCCAGGTGAGGGAGTTTCTGGGGACTGTTGGATATTGTAGACTGTGGATCATGGGGTTTGCAGAGAAGGCTCGGCCTTTATATGAAGGGAGCAGAGAGACTCCAAACTGGACCTGGACTGAGCCCATGAAACAGGCTTTCCAAACACTCAGACGAGCCCTACTAGAAGCCCCAGCTCTTGCCCTGCCTAACCCAGACAAGCCATTCCAACTGTTTATAGATGAGAAGCAAGGAATAGGAAAGGGGGTCTTGACGCAGCAATGGGGACCATGGAAGCGGCCGGTGGCATACCTTTCAAAGCGATTAGACCCAGTGGCCGCTGGGTGGCCCCCTTGCCTTCGCATCATTGCAGCCACTGCCCTCCTCGTCCGCGACGCCGACAAGTTGACGTATGGGCAGCAACTCTCGGTCTTCACCCCCCACGCCATCGAAGGGGTTTTGAAGCAGCCGCCGGGTAAGTGGATCTCCAACGCCCGCTTGACACATTACCAGGCCCTGCTGCTCGATGCCCCACGGGTGCGCTTTCAGACCCCCTGCTTCCTGAATCCAGCCACGCTCCTACCTAACCCAGAGAAAGGCCGCCCTCTCCATGAGTGTAATGAGATACTGGCTGAGGCCCTGGCGGCACGAAAAGACTTAACTGATGTGCCACTAAGCAACAGTGAGCTGGTATGGTTCACCGATGGGAGCAGTTATGTCAAAGACGGGCAAAGAAAATCGGGGGCCGCCATAGTTGATGAGTCTGGGCAGACGATATGGGCTGAAACACTCCCCCCAAATACTTCGGCACAGAAAGCCGAATTGCTTGCCCTAATACAAGCTCTAGAGCGAGCGAAAGGGAAAAGAGTCACCATTTTCACGGACAGTCGATACGCTTTCAGCACTGTCCACATCCAGGGCCCCATATATCAAGAAAGGGGATTTCGGACAGCTGAGGGAAAAGAAGTCAAGAATTTGCCTGAGATTCGCAGGCTCCTAGAAGCTGTCCAATTGCCCCGAGCAGTAGCTATAGTGCATGTTCCCGGGCACCAAAAAGGGGAAGACCCAAAGGCAAGAGGTAATCGGGCGGCTGATGCGGCCGCTCGGAGGGCAGCCAGCCAAGACTACGCCGCCCCCATATTGACTGTGGAACTTCCCCCTCCCGGTATGGGGGCCTTGCCACCAATTCCCGAGTACTCCCACCCTGATCTCGACTGGATCACTAAGGACACCACCCTCCAGAAGGATGAGAAAGATGGATGGTATCGGGACCAAGACAGCAACCTGATATTGCCTGCCACCCTGGGTCGTCATTTGTGTGAACACCTACACGCAACCACACATTTGGGAGAGAAAAAGACTTTGACACTTCTCCAGACGGCCTGCCTGAGGTTCCCCCGACAAAAGGCAACTGTACGAGAGATAATTCAAGCCTGTAAAGCGTGCCAGTTAATGAGAACAGAGAAGAAGCAGCACTCAGGAGTGAGGTACCGGGGGGAGGGGCCCGGGCAACACTGGGAGATAGACTTTACTGAGGTAAGGCCAGGGAAGTATGGGTATCGCTATCTGTTGGTTCTGGTAGATACCTTCTCGGGGTGGGTGGAAGCTTTCCCCACTAAGGGAGAGACAGCCATAGTGGTTGCTAAAAAGATCTTAGAGGAAATAGTGCCTAGGTACGGGCTGCCAGTGACTATGGGCTCTGATAACGGACCTGCCTTTGTGAGCCAGATTGTACAAGGGCTGGCCCGAGCTCTGGGGACGAAATGGAAGTTACATTGCGAATATAATCCCCAGAGCTCAGGACAAGTTGAGAGAATGAATCGGACCCTAAAAGAAACACTGACAAAATTGGCAATAGAGACTGGCGGGGACTGGGTGACCCTCCTTCCCTTCGCACTCTTCCGGGCGCGTAACACCCCATATAAGCTGAACCTTACCCCCTTTGAAATTTTGTATGGAAGACCCCCTCCTGTGTATCCTATTTTTGAAGGAAAGTGCCTGCCACCCCCTGCTCTGGGACAATTCCGGCAAACAATAATGGCATTAAGCAAGGTGCATAACCGTGTTTGGAAGTTGATCCGGGAGGTATACGAGGACCAAAATGAGAAGGCCCTCCCCACACATAATATTAGCCCGGGTGATTGGGTTTGGGTAAAACGACACCAATCTAGAGTATTAGAACCTAGATGGAAAGGTCCTTATGTTGTTCTCCTAACCACCCCTACCGCTGTTAAGGTTGACGGGATTGGACCCTGGGTTCACTGCAACCACGTGCGGCAGGCCACGCCAGAGGAACGAAATAAGGCACAGACAGAATGGAAGGCGAATGCTCATCCGTCGGATCCTTTGAAATTGAAGCTCACCCGCCGGGGAGCCTCCTAGTCCTCTTGCTGATGGCAGCCATCGTCAATCCAGGGATGACTTCTCATGGCCACATGGACGATCCCCATCATCCTGTCAATATGACTTGGGTGGTCTACAATCCAGAGACCGGAAAACTGATCAACTCAAGCTCGAATGTGGCCCCTCGGGGAACATGGTGGCCCGTTTTGACTTTCGACTTATGCGTCCTGGCAGCTGACAGCAATGGCTTTGGTCCCCACCAGCTAAGTGACTTCTTTGCCCATGGCACTTTTGGCTTATTCACTCATGGATGGAATAAGGTACCTGTGTACGTTTGCCCAGGGGATGGTAGAGATCGGAGCCAAATTAATAAATGTGGGGGAGTTGATTCTTTTTATTGCGCCGCCTGGGGATGTGAAACCACCGGGACCGTAGACTGGCTCCGAGGGGATTCTAATAGGGACCTTATTAGCGTAAAGTCAGATCCCAACCACCGTAACTGGCAGACAATGCCCAAACCAGGACAATGTTTCCCATTACAGATTGAGTTCACAGATGAAGGAAAAAGATTTACCAGATGGGATTTTGGCCGTGGCTGGGGCCTCCGTCTTTACAAGAACGGATATGACACTGGAGTCCGGTTTGAGCTTAAATTAAAACTAGGACCACTCTATTTGGCCCCCAAAGTAGCTCTGGGACCAAACCAGGTGATAGCTCCAAAACCTCCGTCCTCGCGCAGGCCCAGCCCAGAGGCCAGAAGGACCTCAGAGCCTGGCCCCTCTAAACCTGGTTCGCAGGGAACACCCACAACTGTTAGTCCGCCCCCCCAGATCCTCTATGGGCTTTAGTAAATGCAGCCTTTGCAACTTTAAATAATACTGACCCTAATGCAACCCAATCCTGCTGGCTGTGCTATGATCCTCGCCCCCCTTACTATGAGGCCATAGGCCTCAACGTCTCCTATGACTTAT
This sequence comes from Odocoileus virginianus, assembly GCF_023699985.2. Classification (NCBI taxonomy): domain Eukaryota; kingdom Metazoa; phylum Chordata; class Mammalia; order Artiodactyla; family Cervidae; genus Odocoileus; species Odocoileus virginianus. The sequence continues at coordinate 356,336 of NW_027224272.1, forward strand.
CTTCAGGCCAGAACCCACCCCAATGTCGATGGGAGGAACGTAAGGTTGGTCTCACGATGAAGGAGGTATGGGGACAAGGACTTTGCCTAGGCACAGTACCACGGGACAAGACTTCCCTTTGTGCTCAGACTGAAGGTAATCTAAGCCTTCAAGGAAAGGACTGGATTGTGCCAGGGGTCGGGGGATGGTGGATTTGTTCACATACGGGGTTGACCCCATGTTTGAATGTGAAGGTTTTTAACCAGAGTCAAGAATTTTGTGTCCTGGTTGCTATAATGCCAAAGATTTTATACCATTCTGAAGAGGTTATGTACTCACATTGGGACCGAGGAGTACGTAGAAAAAAGAGAGAGCCACTTAGTGTAATCACCATGGCTGCTTTATTCAGCCTCGGGTTGACAGGAGCAGGAACAGGAATAGCTTCACTGTCTCTACAAACCAAGGAGCTGTCCTCTCTCCGAGCAGCCATAGATGAGGACCTGACTCGCATAGAAGAATCAATCAGCCACCTAGAAAAGTCTCTAACCTCCTTGTCTGAAGTAGTATTGCAAAATAGGAGGGGATTAGACTTAGTTTTTCTCCAGCAAGGTGGGGTCTGCGCAGCTCTTGGAGAAGAATGCTGTTTCTATGCAGACCATACAGGTGTGGTGAGGGATTCAATGGCGAAAGTGAGAGAGGGACTAGCGCAACGCAAAAGGGAACGGGAAGCCCAACGGGGATGGTGGGAATGGTTTGGATCCTGGTCACCCTGGCTAACCACTCTGGTCTCAACCCTCCTGGGCCCACTTTTACTGTTAATACTAATACTTACAATTGGGCCTTGCATTTTAAATAGACTAATCACCTTTATCAGGACACAGCTAAATACTATCCAGATTATGGTGCTAAGACAACAATACCGGCCGATAGGTCGAAATAAAGAAGAGGAAGATTCCTCCCCATAATCAAAAGACAGGGGGGAATGTAGGAAGACCAAACGGAATGTAGGAAGAGCAAATAACGCCATGATAGGAGGCAAAAGCAGGAAGACCAGGCCCTCACCCTGGCAACTAAGGCGACTATCAGGTCACCAAGACACAACCAGTCAGAGACTATCAGGCCACCCAGATACAGCCAATCAGAACTTGTTTACGGAAAGATCCCGCGCGCGCGAATGTCTGACCAATGAAAAGACCCCCGCGAACATGTAACCAATCCGCTTCGCTAAATGACCCCTGCTTATGTTTGAAATTGGATGTTCTATAAATATGGGTAGAAAACCGGGCTCGGGGCTCTCAGCCTGTGCGCCACTGCGTTGGACACAGCGGGGGCCCTAGCTCGAGCTAGCAATAAACTCCCTTCTTGCGTTTTGCATTGTCTCTTGGTAGCTTTCTCTCTTCCCGCTCGGGGATTCGGACATCGGGCATAACAGTTTGTCCTTCTCCTGTTAATGTTTTATTATTTGGGAGGTGGATCTCAGCCAAGAACTACGAAGAGTAAAGGGAAAATTATTTTTCTTTCCCCACAAAAATTACACAGTAAAACTCTGAAGCAGGATGCATATAAATCTAGTAAAACAAACCAAGGAAGAAACAAACCAAAGATTATGATGTTTCTATATTGCATTCTATAGTAATTCAGGAGTCAAAGCATTCAAACAGATCCCTATAAAGATATTTAATAAACTGTGAAATAAAATTCACATTTTATGGCAAGACAAGAAAAATTTAAACATAAAAATTTTTCTCTGCCCTTTGGACTTGTCAACTACAAATTGGCACTTGCCATTTATCTCTACAAGGATTAAGTCATGAGCTGCTGTTCCTGCTAACCTTTAACACCCCTGAAAGGAGTTCAGGGCAGAGACCACGAATGTGGCACTCTGTGCTCTGGGAAAAACTAGCAGAACACTGCTCAGAGAGTTAAGATATTTTCAAGAGAAGATTTGATGAACCCAATTCTAGTATCTCCTCTTATCTAGGGAAGCACTAAAATCCTTTATGGTAATACTTACTCTTCACGACTTACAGAAACCTTCTGGAAAAGTATGTGCTTGATTGCATGTATTCCCCCTTCACCAAAATCACATATATACTGACCTTCCCCCTACCTCTTTGGAGCAGTTTCTCAGAGCTATCTGAAATGCTGTCTCCCAGGGTACAGTCATCATTTTACCCCCAGTAAAACTTAACTCATGATTCTCAAGTTGTGGATTTCTTTTTCAGTCAAGAGCCTCCTCTCTCCCCTCTACTGTGCATTGTGTTCTGCATTATGTGTTGACCAAACTTCTCTCATCAGCAGAAATACTCGCTCAATTATAAAAAGCAATATTCTTCTAGTATCAGCAAGACACCTTAGAAGATGACATTCATTCCTCTGTGATCTTGTAGGGGCCACAGTGCGGCTTAGATCTGGATTATGGAATCTGTCATTTAATGTACAACCCTGTGTCTCCAAAAACAAAAGTATATAACTGTGCCTGGAGTTCTGACAAGAGGAACAGTTCTCAGAGCTTTCTGAGATGCTGTTCTAGGTTATAATCCTCAATTTGGCTAGAAAAAACTTTCCATTTCTTTCTCAGGTTGATCATTTTTTCTCCAACACAACTCACCTTCACATTATTGTTAATTTTGTCCACATCATGTCAACAGTCCTTTATTAGTTTTCCTGGGGGTGCTAACCAAAGGACATCATCTAGCATGTAGCCTGCCTCTCAATTCTGCCCTGTCACGGCCCTTTCTCTCCACCTTACTAGCAAAATAACCTTGCAGCCACTTTTATCCTCTTAACATCAGCCAAAGGTTTTAGATTTTAGCCAGATAGGAACCATTAGAAAAGAAATGACAGGACCCAGAGAGTCACCTGGTGCTAAAATCAAGACAACACCTAAGCTAATTGCAATCACAACCTTCCCCAGGAATGTGATACTAAGTGGACAATCGGGTATTTCCACATCAGCACCAATGAGGTAACCCACTTAATAAGACCCTTTTGTCAACAACGGAAGATGAGCTAATCAGAAATAATTTTGTTGTTGTTGTTTATGATTTGCCTTTAAATACCTCTCCCTTTTAGCAGCCCTTTGGAGCTTTCTGCTACCGGCTAGAGGAGATGCTGCCCAATTCATGAAGTGTTCAATAAATTCAGCTCAGTTCAGTTGCTCAGTCGTGTCCGACTCTTTGCAACCCCGTGGACTGCAGCATGCCAGGTTTCCCTGTCCATCACCAACTCCCAGAGCTTACTCAAACTCATGTCCATCAAGTCAGTGATGCCATCCAACCATCTCATCCTCTGTTCATAAATCTTTTAAATTTATTCAGTTCAATATGTGTATTTTTTTCCAAACATTCTGGTGGCAGCATCAGGACCCTAAGTGAACTTCTGATGGCATTCAGGGACTACGAGAAAGAGGCATGGTACCTGAGAACCCCTTCTGAGTTCCCTGTTTTTCTTGCTGTTTCTAAGGGCTGTAGCTAAGTTTCTCTTGATTCTAAGCTCTGCTCTCTTTGCATTCAGCCCCCAATCTAAATTAGCTTCCAGTCCAGGGCTTGGTGAATCAGCTTGAGCTGACTCAAGGTTCTACCTGGAAGCCAGGTCCCTTGGCCTTCATTCAGTCTGCAGTTAATTACCCACTTTCCCCACTGGAATCTCTTTCCCCACTTCCAGTCTGTAGTCCCTGTTTACTGGGGTCTGCTGGTTTTGTCCATGTTAGGAATTGCTGGTAGCATGTACAGCCTTCTACTGTCCAGAACACAGTAACATTTCCTTAATTACTGCTGGTGTGTTAAGGTGCACATACTTATTTGTCTTGCTTTGTGTAGATAAAGGCTACCTAAAAGAGATTCCTTGGTGGCTCAGATGGTAAACGTATCTGCCTGCAATGTGGGAGATCTAGGTTCGATCCCTGGGTTAGGAAGATCCCCCGGAGGAGGGCATGGCAACCCACTCCAGTATTCTTGCCTGGAAAATCCCATGGACAGAGGAGCCTGGTGGGCTACAGTCCATGGAGTTGCAAAGAGTCGGACACAACTGAGTGACTAAGCAAAAGAGATGGCATCTTTCATTTCTAAAGAGTCAAGTGCACTACCTTAGGGCATGCTTGCTTATTTTATATCTAAGAACTACAGTCTCAGAGCTGTAAATATCTACAAAAATAACAAAATATGACTGACAAAAACCTAGAATTACAATGGCCATGATGGAGAATGTTCCAACTAGACAAGTTCATTTCACAAGTATACTTGGAAATAAGGGTTCTAAAAGTAAGCAAACATGATGAAATATCTATTTTAATTGGCCTGCAGGAGCCTCCAGAAGGCTTCAAAATTCCAAACAGCTTGACTGAAAGTTTCATTACCAAAGGCTATTCAAAAAAAATTAAAGGTAAAGACTTTGTTGTTTTAGTCGCTAAGTCACGTCTGACTCTTTGAGACTCCATGGACTGTAGCCCACCAGGCCCTTCTGTCCATGGGACTTCCCAGGCAAGAATACTGGAGTGGGTTGCATTTCCTTCTCCAAGGGATCTTTCTGACCCAGGGATCAAACCTGTGTCTCCTGCATTGGCAGGCAGATTCTCTACCACTGAGCCACCAGGAAAGCCTGAAGATAAAAGTACCTAAAACAAAAGACTGTGAGATGGACCCAGTCCCTACTAGTCCCCTTCTTCTCCTTTATTTGAGTACTTGTTCTAGTCATCCTCTGTTTTAATCATATTTCCATTCTGAAGAGACTACAAGACTATAAACAAGAATCTTCCTGGAACCGAACAAAACCCTGCATCCTCCCTCATCCCACCCAAGTACAAAACCAAGCAGTTAATAATTAGGACAACAGAATCATGGACCCAGTGTCTGATGCACATACTGAATTGTTTTACAGATACTATAACTGCCACCAGAGGAAAAAAAAAAACAAATTGCATAATGACCAGACTGTAGCTATGACATAAGATGCTTCATCTTGAGCTATACTGAATCTATGGCTAGCCCGATTCTAAGAACTGGCCTCAAGAGAATGGGATTAACATAATTACACATAATAATCTGTATCTTTATGGGCATCAAAATAATTGCCTGTGTTTGCAAGTGGATAACTAAAATTGTCAGCAAAGAGATGCTACAGACTCATGTTAACATATTCCACTGTAAGAATACAGTGCCCCATGTCAGCATGAGGAAGTTACAGAGGCTAGACCTTCACCCCTAATTCCATAGAAATAGAATGATGTCTGACAAGTGGGGATTTGTAAGCAGCTCTTTACAGGAAACCATTCTCAGCAGGAAGCCCCTTTTTGTCATTTAGCAAAGCAATATTTTAACTTTCAAACCGGCACCCTATGCACTACTCATCTCCACCCCTAGCACACCTTTCAGATGTTTTAATCACACAATACCTTGCCTAACTTGTCGGTTCTTTCGATAGATCAAAGAAGTAGAAATGAAGAATAGTAATTAACAGATGACCGGATCTTTTCCCTAGACTTCGCCTTCAGTAATCTTGCAAACAAACTGTGTGAAAAAGGTAACATCTAAAGAAAGATCATGAGGAGTTGACAAGCCTGCACACAGTGGGGGATGGAGACGTCTTTGACCCTTGCCCTCAATGATTAACTGAGATTCCAATTTCCTTTTAAAAGTTTCATGGCCAAGCAGAATCTTCAGAGGTGGTTTTGAGGGGATGCTGAGTTCACCATCTTCCCAGAATTCTGATCAGAGGCACTGTTCCTTTCTACCATCTGTGAGTACAGATTCTGTAAGTTGCAGGCAGTGGGACCCCCATTCGATCACATGGCAAGTTAATGGCCTTACCAACACCCCTGTATCTACCTCTCAAGGAGGGTCCATGTCTGGGCCCTTCCTCAAGTTTAGTAATGCTGAGGAAGGTTAAATTATAATCAACAAAAACCCTGTATCTGCAGAGGGAATCCTGGGAAACTGGCAGAAACCAGAGAAAGGTGAGAATTTTTACCAGAGTCAGCTCTCCCTCATCTCTGTCTGTAGTGCCTGTTTAGAGAAGAAAATAAAATTTCACAACGTCTCCTCCTTTTCAAATCCAGAGTTATTGCTTACTGAACCTTTCTTTCACAAGGATGCCTAGTGTCTTCTTGCTTTACATCCTGAGTACCTGGCTTGGCTTTGTGCTCACCAGGGAGATGCATGCAGGCTGTGGTTCCTCCTTTGGGTTATCTTCAGGAGTGACTGTAGATCTTGGGAAGGTAACAGCTTTTGCACCTGCCTTGGGGACGCCACTTAAGTCCAAGAAGTTTTTGAATCTTGCCAGAAATAGTCATTGCTTATCTAGACTGAAACCTAACAGTATTTAAAAGGATTTAATAACTTCATAACCAGAAATTTAGCCAAACTGGAAGCTGATATTCATGGTCTGATAGCAAAAGACAATTTTTAGGCCAACTCCTCTAAGCTAAATGTAACCAGAGGGAAGCATTTCAACACAGGCGGATGGATGTGTCAGTCCTTTAACCTCCAAGCTACAACCCAATTTTTTGATGAATTGAGAGCAACTGCCCTTCTCTTAGAAATTTTTGCAAAACTGAAAATATAGCTCTAGAGGACTGCAGGAAAAAGAAAAGGAGGGAGGGGATTTTTAAAATATTAACTGCTACAGAAGCACCCTTGTCCCAAAATCTAGTTCTAGTTTAAGCAAAATTTGTAAATGAAAACTGTAAGATCTCTGTTTATGTTTGTCTATATGCTTTTTTTTTTTTTGGTCTATATGCTTATGTATGTCTGTATATGTGTGTGTGTGTGTGTGTGTGTGTGTGTGCGCGCGTGCTGTAGATGTATTTACCTACCTCTGAATGGTACTGGTAAAATTAATTTGTAAAAGAGCTCTATTTAATTGATTTGAAGAAACAAGCATTTTTTATAAACTGATTTTTCAAACTAACCCAAATACTTTCCAAGTTCACACAATCTGGGATAATCTTCAGTAAATAAAAGCTACTTTGAATTTGTTGGTTTCATTAAAATAAGCCTGTCTTTAGAATTACTAATATTGAATATCATGCAAGTATATAACTTTTTGTTTGACCTGGGATTATTAGTCAAATGAGTTCATACTACCACTTACAGAATTTGTTGGTCTGAAAAAATCACCTAGGATGATGACTGACTTTGTCTAATGTCTCATCAAGTTTTTGTTAGTGGTCTAAACGTAATTGTTGAAAATAAGTAAATTAAATGGATGTGAAATTAAAGTTTCTACGTGAACTTTTAAAATAGCTTTCTTTTTGGAAACTTGAATATTAAAATGTTGCTAAGTTAAATTAAATGATGGATAGTCATTGAATGGGCTTCCCAGGTGGCGGAGTGGTAAAGAATCCACCTACCAAGGCAGAAGATGCAAGAGATGTGGGTTTGATCTCTGGGTCAGGTAGATCCCCTGGAGAAGGAAATGGCAATCCACTCCAGTATGCTTGCCTGGGAAATCCCATAGACAGAGGAGCCTGGGGAGTTAGTCCATGAGGTTGCAAAGAGTCAGACATGACTTATCAATTAAACAACAACAAAGTCATTGAATAGGTACATCATTTCCAAATGAGATAAAATACTGAAACATTAATCACTAAACATAGGTTTATTTATCTATTTTTTGCTTCATTTTACAGGTGACTTAAAGATATTTGGGTATCTTAACAAGTATATTTATGCCTCAATAAGGCATGTTTCTAGAAATTATTAAAAAAAATACTTAGAAATCTTCCAATCCATAGAATGCTAATGTAAAAGTTCATAATTGGTTTCCTCTTAGTTTTTGTAAATAATCCAGATCTTCTCCAATACTTTGAATTACCTGGTTTCTTACTTTCACCAATAAAATGGATATGAAATGGCATCTCATTTTAGTACTGATTTGTGATTCCTTGTTCACACTCGTGGATGACCACTTTTACACAACTTTCCTCCTATGTGCTTCTTCCTCTGTGAAGTACCTGTTCATGTCTTTAGAAATTCCATTGGGTTATTTATCTTTTTCTTCATATAAGAAAAATTTACACTGAAAGAGTCAAAGACACTTTAAAGAAAGAGGAAAGCTCTTAAGGTCAAATAAAAATCTCAATTTCAGAGAATAAATAGCTTCTTCACCTTCAGTAGTTGATGGCCAAGTGATGCTATACTGGTCTGTGATTTACAGATTAATTCCAAACTAATTTAGAATGAGTTTTTTTCCCCAAAGAATTTATTCTTTTTGGACATTGCTGGAAGAAGTATTGAGTATTACAACCACTTTGGAAGACAGGTGACAATATCTTGCAAAGATGAATATTCATATATTCTATGGACTAGCAATTTCCCTGCTAATCATATATCCCAAGGAAACGTCAGCACACATACACCACCTCCATCATGAGATATAAACAGGAATGCCCACTGAAGCTCTCATAGTTGTAAAAATCTGAAAACACCTATCAGTAGGAAAATGGATAAATAGTAACATAGAAATCATTGAATAGCAGCTGCATGCAATAAGGATGAATGTTAGCAATATAATTTTGAATAAAAAAACTAATGCCATAAATGTCATGTTGCAAGATAATAGTTTGGTATAATAACTGATTTATCTGTCATTTCTGACAATTCCTTTTATTTGAACTGCACCATCCTTCCTCATTAAAACAAGACTAGGAGGCTGAGACATTCCATGTTCCTTGCCCCGGAGGAATAGCAAGAGAGCCAAATGCTGAGGCAAGATTAAAATTGTTTTACAACCATCAATTAGGTTTTGAATATCAAAACAAATCTCTACAAGAATCAAAAAGTACATTTACTCTTAAACAATAGTTTGGAAAAAGAAGAAGAAAGTTATCTAAAATATTATCAACCACAACAGAAATTTAACACCTAATGGTGACTAGCTAAAACCATTCTTTTTAAAGTAAGGAATAGAAAACCACGTCCTCGATCACTACTATATTTCAATATCCTATTTTCAGTTCTGGGGAATGTAGAGAGAAAAAAGAAGCATAAGGGTGGAAAGGAAGAAAGAAAATTGACTTTTCTGCATAAGATCCGATAGGCAGTACGCTGAGATGAAGCCTCTATCAGCCTGAAATCCTGAGTGACCTTACTGAGACAGCATCCCTGCCAATCCATACCGAGCATTCCGTGTGAATGAGATATCAACTTCTGCTGCTTTGAGTCTGAGATTCAGGGGTTGTTTGTTTCTCATTTATCCAAATTGATCAGGTGTTTTCAGTTCAACCTATGCTGCTTTACAGCCAAGCTGGACAGAGGTACATTGGTTGTCTATAATCTTATTTGCCTGAAATAGTTTGCAGCATATATCTGAACATGAATGGAAAGCATGAGAAGACAAATTTTCCTGGACATTAAACAAAGTTAACTCAGTCTGCGTAAGAGAGAGAATCAGAGAAGAGTACAGTAGTGTTAGACCATGTGGATCTCTTAGTTGGGAAGCAGGGGTTGAGATTTTCCTTCTGCCTTCGCAGGAGAGAGATGGTATGGTTAGAAAAGAGAGACTGGCTTAAAAGATTCAGAAAGTAGACAGCACTCAGAGGAGAAATGGCAACAGAAAGGATCTGAACTGAGATCCTACCTCACCCAGAATCTTCCTCATGGGGTAGCATCTGTGAGTTTCCCAATAAGGGGCTGTAGAAGGACTGAGAGGTGGCAGTGGTTTGTAATGGACCTTGTGACTGAGGCAAAGAGGACACAGAGTTGGTGGATGAAGCCTGGAGACCATGGCAGGACTGCCAGGGACCAAAGATGAGTCAAGCCCCACCCCCACCTCCATCCCTGGAGGAAATCTATATGTAGATCTTCTGGCAATCCACATGTGGGAGTTGGTTTTTTTTTTTTTTTTATGCCACTACTTTATATAAGCCCTTGAACCTATTTGTCACCCCAAGAGAAAGGAAGGCTATGCAAAAACCTTTAGTTGTTTGAGTTAAATTTGATTGGACTAAGAATATTCTATAATGGTCATTACTGAATTAAATTTTTTGCCTTCATGGTGAATGGGTACTCAAAATGAAGGCTGGGCATTTGGGAGTTGAATTTCTCAACATGGTCAATTTGAGATGCCTAATAAACCTCAAAGTAGATGAAGATGGATATCAGTACAGAGGTTTAGGGTAGATATACACGTTTGTGGGTTTTCAGATATAGATAGGCATTTAAAGTTAGGGATCTGGGAGTTAGATCATATAGAGGGTAAACAAAGAGAAAGCAGAAATCTGAGAGGTGAACTCTGAGTCATCCCAACATTTAGAAATTAAGATGAGGTTGTTCTTCCAATGAGTGAGACAAAAAGAGCAGCAAATGAAGTAGTGGAATAAAACACAATGGTATGGTGTCCTGGCTACCAAATAAACTTTCAAGGAGGTGGTGATGAGCAATGTCAAATATTACAAGAGGGAAGCTGGCAACTGAATAATGGTCATTGGACTTGGTAATGTGGACATAACAGATGACCTTGCAAGTAGAGTTTTGTGAGTGCTGGAAATGAGAGAACTGTCTCATCTGGTCTTGTCAGGAAAATATAATTGGTCTCTTTATGTGTTTTTTCTTTTGAAGTTTTGTTGATGACTTGGCAGAGAATAAGCTCCTTGACAAGGAGGTTATTCATTCAAATATGTCTGGAAACGCTGCATACTGCATCTCACTTCAGAGAGTATTGGGGGAAAAATGAGAAAATTAAAAGACCTAAGAAATACAGAGATCTGTTTATCTCTATTTCACCTAGAAATTTCTACACTTACATCCCATAAAATTCATACATATGCGTGCATGTGTATAAGGCCCACAGTCTCTTACCTGAAACCATTGTGGTCAGATATAACTTAAAAATAAAAATATTTCAGATTTCAGAAAAACAAGTGGACAGTGCATATTTTAGGTAATTCTGCCAGCAAGGAATCAAACACATCAACTATTTTGCTTTGTGGCAAATTATGCTCAGAGATAGAGATCGTCTTTACTGACACTTTATTTAACACAGGTTCACTGTGGGAATCATAATAATTTCACAAGCCAATGGCATGTATGACAAAGTCTGTTAATGAATCAATAAAGAAATAAAACTCCAAAAAGGGAACCCTCCTACACTGTTGGTGGGAATGTAAGTTGGTGTAGCTACTATGGAAAACAGTATAGAGATTCCTAAAAAAACTAAAAATAGAGTTGTTATATGATCCAGCAATTCCACTCCTGAGCATATATCCAGACAAAACTATAATTCAAAAAGATACATGCACCCTTATGTTCATAGCAGCACTATTCACAATAATCAAGACAAGGAAACAACCTAGATGTCCATCGACGACGGATGGATAAAGAAGATGTGGCATATATATATATATAATAGAATATTATTCAGCCATAAAAATTATGAAATAATGCCATTTGCAGTACATGTATGGACCCAGAGATGATCATATTAAATCAGTCAAAAAAAGACAAATACCATATGATATTACTTATATGTGTAAACTAAAATACGGCACAAATCAACATATCTACAAAACAAAAAGAGACTCAGATACAGAGAATAGACTTGCGGTTGCTAAGGGGGAGAGAGGCAGGGAAGGAAGGATTGGGAGTTTGGGGTTAGCAGATGTGAACTACTATTAGCATGGATAAACAAGGTCCTATTGTATAGCACAGGGAACTATGTTCAATATCCTGTGACAAATCATAATGGAAAAGAATATGAAAAATACATAGTACTCTAATCCAATGACAGATTAATCACACAATTGTCCCAGGAAAGGAGAGATGAAAGGAATAAAGTTCAAACTTAGTTGGAGGTGTACCTCTATATGAGTTGGTACTTGAGAGAGACAGCTTCACCAACCAAGAGCTGACTTCCAGCGGCTAGCTGAAGAACAAAAAACCCCTATTATTAGAGCATGTTGCTGGGAAATGGAGACACTAGTGTTGGCTGTTGGCAGGCAAGATGATTCTTTCCAGGGGCCACTGCATGGCTTTCATCACTGTCGGTAAAAGAGTCATCTTTACCATCACAGAAACTAATGTTGCAACACTTTCAGAGAACTAGATTAGCGAAGGGTAGCTTTGCCCAGACTGAAACTCTGATTGTCCTCACAAACATTGACACTTATAGTCTAAATACCCACTTACTACTGTTGCTTCTTCTTGTTTCTGCTAAGCAAAGGAGATAAAAGCAAAAATAAAGGAGATAAAAGCAAAAATAAACAAATGGGACCTAATTAAACTTAAAAGCTTTTGCACAGCAAAGGAAACCATCAGCAAAATGAAAAGACAATCTACAGAATGGGAGAAAATACTTGCAAATGATATGATCAATAAGGGATCAACATCTGACATATATAAACAGCTCATCCAGCTCAACATGAAAAAACAAACAACCTGATTAAAAACAGATAGAAGAACTGAATAGACATTTTCCAAAGAGGAAATGCAGATGGCCAACAGGCACATGAAAAGATGCTCAACATCACTAATCATCAGGGAAATGCAAATCAAAACCACAATGAAATATCACCTCACACTTGTCAGAATGGCTATCATCAGAAAGCAAATAACAAATGGTGGAGAGAAAAGGAACTCTTATACTGTTGGTGGGAATATAAATTGGTGCAGCCACTGTGGAAAACAGTATGGAGGTTTCTCAAAAAGCTAAAAATAGAACTATCATATGATCCAACAATTCCACTCCTGGGTGTGTGTATATATATATATATAAACCAAACACTATTTTGAAAAGATCCATGTACCCCAATGTTCACAGAAGCATTATTTACAATTGTCACAATACAGAAGCAACCTAAGAGTTTGTGAACAGATGAAGGGATAAAGAATGAAAAAGGAATGAAAATTTGCCATTTGCAGAAACACGAATGAACTTGAATGGCATTACAGTAAGTGCAATAAATCAGAGAAAGACAAATACTATATGATATCACTTATATGTCAAATCTAAAAAGCTAGTGAATATAACAAAAAAGAAGCAAACTATACAGAGAACAAACTAGTGGTTACCAGTGGAGAGAAGGAGGGGGAGGGGCAATATAGAGGTAGGGGATAAAGAACTACGAATTATTAGATATAAATAGGCTATAAGGATATATAGTACAGAGCAGGGAATATAGCCAATATACTCAATATTATAAATGGACTATGCTGCTGCTAAGTAGCTTCAGTTGTGTCCAACTCTGCACGACCCCATAGATGGCAGCCCACCAGGCTCCCCCATTCCTGGGATTCTCCAGGCAAGAACACTGGAGTGGATTGCCATTTCCTTCTCCAGTGCATGAAAGTAAAAAGTGAAAGTGAAGTTGCTCAGTCGTATCCAACTCTGTGACCCCATGGACTGCAGCCTACCAGGCTCCTCCGTCTTAGGGATTTTCCAAGCAAGAGTACTGGAGTGGGGTATAACCTTTAAACTTGTGAATCACTATATTGTATACCTGTAACTTACATAATATTGTATAGCTACTATACTTCAACTGAAAAAAATAAAATCTGACATCAAAAGTTTCCTCAAAAGAAGAAGGTAAAGAAATACCATATTAAAAAGTAAAATGATGCCAAACCACTTCGAGAAATGTTTTCACCAACCACATGTCATATAGGTTAATTACATGTTTCAAAGCTATGAATTGAATTCTATCTGGAAGTGGGTATTGACTGATGAGTGAAAGCCTCTGAAAGGGCATTTGTATGGTTCCATTGTCACTGTTTCGTATTGTTCTCTCTCCTCTCTCTCAGGCTGCAGCACATTTTGTCATTCTTTGAAGATGTGGCAGCTTCCTGAAAACAATCTAGTGAACTGTCTGAATTGCATCTTGTCTTTGCTAGAGAATATGAGAAAAGGAACAGATAGCTAAGAACCATTTGCAGGAGATATGCACTATATAAATTAGATTTGATAAAGTAATGAGCAGCTTGAGGGAAGAATAGCACATTTGTCAGCCTCCTTGGTTCTGCAGAATGTCAATGGTATCCAGAATTGGTGCTGAGCAGGAAGATGAGGGGAGTGGGTAGAGGAAGTGAGAGATGGTTACTCTCCCTGAAGTCCTCAGGATAGAGAAGAGGACTTTGGCTTGGCAAGACATCCTCCCAATTAATTATTTCTTAAATCTTTAGTCTCTTTTAGTCTTTAATCTCTTCATAGGTACATTCATAAATTTTTCTTTGAGAAAAATGTTTGCTTCAACTTTTCTTGCTTAATATTATAAGATGAATATTTTCATCCATGTGATTAAAGAAAACAATTTTTAACACCTCTAAAATGTTTTTCATAATTATGTACACAAGTTATTTAACCAATCCTAATTATTAAGAAGTGTAGGTTGTCCCCGAATATTTTGTTCTTAAAAAATACTGCCATCTTGAACTCCTGACATGTACATATTCAGTTTAGCATTTCCAGAAAGAATGAAGGGATGGAGCCAAAGCAAAAACAATACCCAGCTGTGGATGTGACTGGTGATAGAAGCAAGGTCCAATGCTGTAAAGAGCAATATTGTATAGGAACCTGGAATGTTAGGTCCATGAATCAAGGCAAATTGGAAGTGGTCAAACAGGAGATGGCAAGAGTGAACGTCAACATTCTAGGAATCAGTGAACTAAAACGGACTGGAATGGGTAAATTTAACTCAGATGACCATTATATCTACTACTGTGGCAGGAATCCCTTAGAAGAAATGGAGTAGCCATCATGGTCAACAAAAGAGTCCGAAATGCAGTACTTGGATGCAATCTCAAAAACGACAGAATGATCTCTGTTTGTTTCCAAGGCAAACCATTCAATATCACGGTAATCCAAGCCTATGCCCCAACCAGTAACGCTGAAGAAGCTGAAGTTGAACGGTTCTATGAAGACCTACAAGACCTTTTAGAACTAACACCCCAAAAAGATGTCCTTTTCATTATAGGGGACTGGAATGCAAAAGTAGGAAGTCAAGAAACACCTGGAGTAACAGGCAAATTTGACCTTGGAGTACGGAATGAAGCAGGGCAAAGGCTAATAGAGTTTTGCCAAGAGAACGCACTGGTCATAGCAAACACCCTCTTCCAGCAACACAAGAGAAGACATGTACATATTAGTGAACATTTATTTCCTGAGGATGAATATCTTTGAGGTTTAAGGGTTCAAGATTACAAAACATTTTAAGGCTTTTGATTTAAATAGCAAAGTTACAATTCATAAGCTTGTTATAAGTTGTTTCAGGCTGCCACTGTATGATTGGGTGCTTTCATCTCACCCTCGGCAACATTATTTTTATTTGATTAAATAAAGGTGTAAAGAATATCTTGTTGAGTAGCAATTTATATGTTTTGGCTGTTTGAATTATTTTATATTTACCAGAAACTCCATTTCTTTCTTTCTTTTTTTAAATTGAGGTATAACTGACATATAACATTATATATTGGTTTCAGGTATAACAACATAATGATGTTATCTTAGCAACTTTCAAATATGCAATACATTATTATTAACTATAGTTACCATACTGTATGTTACATCTTGACGACTTATTTATAACTGGAAATTTCTACCTTTTTACTTACTTCACCCATTTTGCCCACCCCCACCCCTCTTTGGCAACCACCCCAACTGATCCTTAACATTGTTCTAGGAGATCACCTTCAAGGTTGTATTTTAGTAGGTATTTACTAGAAAATTTCTATCATTCATTTTGGGTTTGCTTGAGAGTCAAGAATTTTAAACACAGAGGCTAGATCAAAGGCCTTCAGACAACAGCTGTTGACAGCTTGTTTCCCCAGCTAGTTGAGCTGTGTTGTAGGAAAACCTTGGTTTCTTGGAGCAGGAGATGTGGTTAAAAAACTCTGTCCCCAGTGTACTAGACCTGGTTAACTGGGACAAAATACCAGCCCTTGCTGAGACAGGCTTCTTGTCTATAAAGTGAGAGGGTTTCCCATACCTATTTCACAGAACTATGGAGAAATCCACAAAATAATATGAAAGAAAAGCATCTGTACAAGGTAAAGCATCAGATACTCATTAAAATTTATTTTAAAATTGCTATAAAGCAGGACAAAGATTTGACCAGGACACAGACCTAAGGTTTCCAGAAAAAATGAGGAATTGTATTTAGACAGTAATAGTGTTTATTTGGTGCTTCTGTGGTGTGAAAGTATCCCCTGCAATACAGGAATGGTGGAAGATGCATGATCAATCCCTGGGTTGGGAAGATCCCCTGGAGGAGGAAACAGTAAGCCACTCCAGTATTCTTACCTGGGAAATCCCATGCACAGAGGAGTCTGGCGGGCTACATCCATGGGGTCACAAAGAGCTGGACACGACTGAGCGGCTAAGCAGGAGCACAAGTGCTTCTTTTGTAACTTTTATATCACCATTTCCCATCCTCAAAGACAAATTAGTAACCTTCTCCATGTACTATATTCATTCTCTTTGCTCACATTCTTTAACTCATACTCTTCTAGATATTTCCTCCACCCTTGTGGAAACAGTACCTGACTTCTGCAACTCATTGTCCAGACATCTGAATGACTTTCTTTGGTTCTTGATTTTGTAATACAGTCAGTACAATGTAATTGATAGGATCTCAAAAAAACAGTCTATTAATTATGATATGTTTTAATCTTAATACTTCTTATCTGGGGATGCATGTCCTCCATGAGAATGTGACAGATACAAGATTCTAAATGTACTAGCCAGTGCTCATTTTGGCCAGGCCCAGCTCACCAGGGCTGGTGACACTGTTTCTACCTACATCATAGAACTTAGTTACATTTGTCATATATTTATGTGCTCATATTTATGTAGTCTTGGTCAAGCTCTGGCTACTCAAAAGCTTTTTATAATTCCTCTCCCTTGCCTTCCTCTACTAAAGAGAGCGGTAAGCTCAATAAGTCACTGGTTTCAGACACCCTTGTAGCCAAGGTGGCCAGATGAGACATAGTTCTAGTGGTTAGCAAGACTTATGCAAAGTCCTTCAGAAAAGGGAGGAAAGGAGGACTTTTCTGGTGGTCCAGTGGTTAAGAATCCAACTGCCAATGCAGGGGACACAGGTTCGATCCTTGGTCCAGGAAGATCCCACACTCCATGGGGGCTGAGCCCACAATTACTGAAGCCTGTGCTCTGCAACAAGAGAAGCCACCTCAATGAGAAGCCCAAGCACTGCAACTAGAGAATAGACCCTACTGTCCATAACGAGAGAAAGCCTGTGCGCAGCAACAAAGACCCAGCACAGCCAAAAATAAAGAAATAAATAAAAAGCCGAGGCGGGGCACCGGGGGGTGGGGGGTACTATAAGAGGAGAAACTTTCTGGCTCTTCTTGCTTCACACCTGTAAGGTGATCAAATACATAACGGAGTGGGAAGATAGAAGGAGCAAAGATTCCCTGAAGATACCCTATTGCACAGTGTACCCTATGACAGGTTAGTTAATAAAAGTACACTCCTATGTGTTTAAAGTTTCCCTGGTGGCTCAGACGGTAAAGAGTCTGCCTGCAGTGAGGGAGACCTGGGTTCGATCCCTGGGTGGGGAAGATCCCCTGGAGAAGGAAATGGCAACCCACTCCAGTATTCTTGCCTGGAAAATCCCATGGATGGAGGAGCCTGGCGGGCTACAGTCTATGGGGTCGCAGAGTTGAACACGACTGAGTGACTTCATTTTCCTTTCTGTCCTTTTATGTGTTTAAACCACTGTTTCCAGATTTTTTTTTAAAGACAATTATATTCTTAGAGATACATATGCATAATGAATTTCCCAGAAATAGGATAAAAAATAAATAGATTCCACAGGAAATCTGGCTGTTCGTAATAATGCTTTTAGATTTTGGGCTATGAGGGAAAAAGCCCCAATAATTCTTAGTGCAGAAGAATGATGCTGATGCTGTTTAGTTCTGATTTAGTTCCTCCAGGAAGGAAAAAAAAAAAAAAACCAAGTCAATACATCTAAATGCAAATTACGGAAATCACATTTTCCCTCAAATGTATCCCATAGGAGATAATACCCACTCTCAAGTATTTAAATTACCAGAAAACTTTTTCTATTCCCTCTTGGTACTTTCACCTAGGGGAAACTTCACTGGATGGATGGAAGGGAATTAAATTCCCTTACAAGCAGACAAAACCACAATTTAAATGCACTGAAAGATATGAAAGGAAGAGGGTGGCCAAGATCAAAGAACAGGAAGACCCTGAGCTCACTTCTTGCCATGGGCGTACCAAAATTATATCTCTTTTCACAGTTGTTAATGAGAAAGATCAGAAACCTAAAAGATCTACAACTTAAGATACAAAGAAGGAACCACAATGAGATATCTGGGTAGGAGGGGTGGAGACATGATATAGTCAAGACCCATATTTCTGGGTGGGCAAACCCACAAACAGGAGATAATTACAAATGCCTAGGTTCTCCCCAAGAAGGAAGGGGTCCAAGTCCCATCTGGGCTCCCCAGTCTGGGGGTCCTGAACCAGGAAGATGAGCCTCCAGAATGTTTGGCTTCGAAGGCCAGTGGGGCTTAGTTTCGGGAGAGCTAGAGGGTTGTGGGAAATAGAAACTCCACTCGTAAATGGCACACACAGAATCTGCTCCAGGATTCAGAGCAGAAACAGTCATTTGAAAGGAGTCTGGGTCAGACCCAACTGCAGACCCTCCTGGAGAGAAGGAGGCGACTGGAGCTCAGTACCTAGGAACACAGACACAGGGGGCAGCCATCCTTGCTGTACCACCAGGACACTGGCAAGCTTCATTCTGGAAATTTCTCTCTAGCTTATTAGTACTGGCACCAGACGCACCCACCAGCCTTTGGCACCGGTACTGGGACATGTCAGGCCAAGCAACTACCTGGGGGGACAGAGCCTCGTCCACCAGCAGGTTGGCTGCGTTAAGAACCCCCTGAGCTCTCAGGCACCTGAGGACACGGCCTTGTCAACCAGAGGACCCAGGCCTCAGTCCCACATAACCGTGCACCAGCACCAACCTCAGGACCCTCCAGAGCCTTGGCCATGCCCACCCGACAGCAGACACATTGACTCTGGGACACCCAGGGCCCTGTGGCTAGAGACCCCAGGACCTGGCTGCACTCATTAATGGGCCAGCAGGAGTCCCAGAACTGACCTCACCCACTAGCATGCAGGCACCAGCCCCAAGATGACCACAACCTCACAGCTGACTGTGTCGGGACCTAGCCCACTCATTAGCAAACCGGCACCAGCCCACGGAGTCCCTGAACTCTAGCCTGGCTTATCTCCAGCTCCTGACCAGGTCATCCGGGAGCCCTAGTCTTGCAATCACTTAGTCTGGTGATTTGAAAGGCTTTCCCAATGTAAATCGGTATGTAATAGGGCTCAATATGAAGTACAATCATACCTATTCCTGAACATTCAAGTTTTGATCTATATTTCATCACCTCTATGCTTTTTATTTATAACAGTTTGGTAGTTCATACCTGCACATAAACCATTTTTAATTTGACCAACTCAAACCGGGATAAATCAGGAATTAAATAAATGCCTGTTTACTATTGATTTCAGTCAAGATTTTTGGTTTGAAAAAGCTAAAACCAACTTTGAGTCACTTAGGCAGGAAAAGAAGTTTTAGAAAGCCTAGACTCAGCAAGAAGGGTAAAGAATCAGGTTCAGAAACTGGGTAGGAACTGGTTGGAATAGGTAAGATCATATCATAGCAATAATAATCTTGAAATGCTGAGGCTGGTACAGACTGTGTTGCTACTAAGTACACACTGTTACTACCTCGGGAGTCATCAGGCCCTTATAAATGGATTTCATCAGTCCTGAGCACTCTCATATCTCCTGCCTCTACTTTCCAAACAAGAAAGGTATGCAGACACTGATTTTTTTTTAAGTTTAAATAACTGTTCAATTAGTGATTTAATAGCCAAATTTTTCCAACAAATATGATTCAAATTCAGATTGTTAAAGGCAAATATTTGTGTATGTATTTATTGCATATAAAATGCTGATTGCATATATTTGAAGAATGAAAACAATCACAGGAAATAAAGGATTGATTTAATAATCCCTTAATAACTTAGTAACATTTTATAAAGTAAATATTTCAGATTCTACAAAAAACATTTCAGCTACTTTAATATTATAGGGAAACTGAAATGACCTTTGACTCAGACAATTGATTCAGAGAGGAACAGTTTCTACCAGATGAGTTTCTTAGATGTCTTCCTTTATTCTGTTTTAACACTTTTAATTTAAACAAAATATTTTCTTCTAGTTGACTAAACAATAATACCCCCAAGCAGGCAAGAGAAGAACACAGACTGTTTACATTCTTGCTAGCAACAAGAACCAGTTCAAACTCTGTACACATTTGAAATGGAAATAAAATGGACTACATTGGTTAAGAATATATAAGTGGATGTTTTTGTAAGTATGTAGTAGGGGTAAGGCATTTCCATAATTACTGGAGGAAATGCAAATTTGACAAAACTCTCAAAATTGCAAATGCACATATCCTCGGAATCAGCAATTTCACATTTAGAAATTAATTCTGAAGATATACTTGCATGCATTCATGGGAAATGATACATGTACAAGATTATTCCTACAGCATAGCTTGTAACAGCAATCTGGAAATGAAAGTGAAAGTGAAACTCACTCAGTCGTGTCCAACTCTTTGCGACCCCATGTACTATACAGTCCATGGAATTCTCCGGGCCAGAATACTGGAGTGGGTAGCCATTCCCTTCTCCAGGGGATCTTCCCAACCCAGGGATTGAACCAAGGTCTCCCACATTGCAAGCAGATTCTTTATCAGCTGAGCCACCAGGGAAGCCCAGGAGTACTGGGTAGCCTATCCATTCTCCAGGGGATTTTCCTGACCCAGGAATCGAATCGGAGTCTCCTGTATTATGGTGGACTCTTTACCAGCTGAGCTACCAGGGAAGCCCAATCTGGTAATAAAAGTTCATAAATAAGGGACTGACTGTAAATGACTGCATATTCACAGAAGAAAATATTACTGAAAAGAACGAACAAAGTCTGAGAAACTTTCTCAGAAACCATAACTTACTGCAACTGACTCAATTTCATTCCTTTTTATGGCTGCATTCAGTTCAGTTCAGTCGCTCAGTCATGTCCAACTCTTTGTGACCCCATGGACTGCAGCACGCCAGGCCTCCCTGTCCATCACCAACTCCCGGAGTTTACTCAAACTCATGTCCATTGAGTTGGTGATGCCATCCAACCATCTCATCTTCTGTCATCCCCTTCTCTTCCTGCCCTCAACCTTTCCCAGCATCAGGGTCTTTTCCAATAAGTCAGTTCTTTGCATCAGGTGGCCAAAGTATTGGAGTTTCAGCTTCAGTATCAGTTCTTCCAATGAATATTCAGGACTGATTGCCTTTAGGATTGACTGGTTTGATCTCCTTTCAGCCCAAAGGACTCTCAAGAGTCTTCTCCAACACCACAGTTCAAAAGCATCAATTCTTTGGCACCCAGCTTTCTTTATAGTCCAACTCTCACATCCATACATGACTACTGGAAAAACCATAGCTTTGACTAGATGGACCTTTGTTGGCAAAGTAATGTCTCTGCTTTTTAATATGCTGTCTAGGTTGGTCATAGCTTTTCTTTCAAGGAGCAAGCATCTTTTAATTTCATGGCTGCAGTCACCATCTGCAGTGATTTTGGAGCCCCAAAAAATAAAGTCTGTCACTGTTTCCATTGTTTCCCCATCTATTTGCCATGAAGTGATGGGACTGGATGCCATGATCTTAGTTTTCTGAATGCTGAGTTTTAAGCCAACTTTTTCACTCTCCTCTTTCACTTTCATCAAGAGGCTTTTAGTTCTTCTTCGCTTTCTGCCATAAGGGTGGCATCATCTGCATATCTGAGGTTATTGATATTTCTCCCAGCAATCTTGATTCCAGCTTGTGCTTCATCCAGCCCGGCATTTGCATGATGTACTCTGCATATAAGTTAAATAAACAGGGTGACAATATACAGCCTTGATGTACTCCTTTCCCAATTTGGAACCAGTCTGTTGTTCCATGTCTAGTTCTAACTGTTACTTCTTGACCTGCATACAGATTTCTCAGGAGGCAGGTCAGGTGGTCTGGTATTCCCATCTCTTTAAGAATTTTCCAGTTTGTTGTGATCCACACAGTCAAAGGCTTTGGCATAATCAATAAAGCAGAAGTAGATGTTTTTCTGGAACTCTCTTGCTTTTTCGATGATCCAACAAATGTTGGCAATTTGACTACCTTATCTAAAATCTTGCAATATGGTTTCAGATTATTTAGTTTAGAAAAAGAAAAGAAATAAAACTTAAGAATAGAAAGAAAAATGGAGAACTTGAGATCAGAAAATCTATGGTGAATTAAAAAGTATACTGGCAAATAGAAAATCAGGACAACAAAGTTTTAAGCATCTTGGGTCAAGAACTTGTAACTATATTCACCTAACAAAATTTGATCTTCAGCAAAAATAATCTGTTCACTATTGCAACGAGCTTACTATATCAGGGTTGTAGAAGTGGCATGTGGCTATACTATGAAATCACATCTGAGTGACACCAAGTATAATAATAAAAAACTGATAATGGTTTCCCCCCTTTTTTCCTTCTCTTCCTCCTTCCTTTATTTTTCCCCCTTTTCTTCTTTCTCTTTTACATTCCCACTCTGATGTACAAGATAGGCTAGTTTGTACACCATGATTTGTACAAGTTGTTTTTGGCAAGACTGAATTAACCACCAGTCCAATTCCAATTCATTTCAGTGGTGTTTTATCAAGCCTGGATACCCTGACACCCTCTAGGAATGTGTCTTGATGGACCAGCCCTCGATCAAATTTTGAATAGGAGAAGTATATACCTATGCAGCACATGAGTGCTCTAATGAGGCCATGTGTAGCATGCTATGGGATGATAAGAAAGGAGGCAATTGATTGCATATGGGGGAATTTGGGAGACTTCCTCTAAGAGGTAATGTTTGATCTTGCAAATAACAGTAAATAGGAATTTGTCAGACACACAAGATGGTGAGGCAGGGCATTTCATACAGAAGGGAGTAAGAAGAAATATGGTTAATCCAGTCAATAGCAACAGATTACTTGATTTTGATTTTTTTTTTCTTTTAGGAAATATTTCTTGATGTGAATTTCTAAAGCCAGAGTCTAATCCTACTTTGGCCCTGCTGACATGAAGTGAGTTCATGTTGAGAGCTCATTCAAATAATGCCAGCCTTGGCCTGAAAGGACACGAAGTGCTGTTGATCATCTATCTTATAAAGAGGTCCACAGGGGGCTGTTGATGCCAAGGTGGCCTAGACTCCCTCAAGGTGATCAAGGAAGGCCCTGAAAATGTTAGTGGATTGTAATGACAAGATGTTGGGTAAGCATCCTGAAAACAGGCATTCATAAATGTATGTGTTCTAATTTGGGAGATTTCTCAAAAATCTGAAATGGCTTGCTCTCAGAATATCCAAAAGCGTGTGCGGGACACTATTTGAGGCATTCAAAATATTTCTCTGCACATCCAACAATATTGATGAAAACTCTTAACCATTTCTGGAGTTTTCTTTGGGGAGTAAGGAAGAGATAGTGCTTGTATTTGTATTAGATGTTTTCTTTTCCCTAGATTATTGGCATCCCTATGGGAATATAATTCCCAGGGTGCATGTACTTGAGTTTATCTGCTGTATAAATCCATTTTTATATCCTTTTGGTTGTCTAAGCTGTATTTCTCTATAAACACAGGCTGTGATCCTATTCACAGAACAGGTGTAGAGGTATGTAAATTGTAAAGAAAATGAATTTCTATATTTTATTTACATTATTGATCTGAAACTTGACAACTGTAATTTAGAAATGACTTGATCCCAAATCACCTTCATGTGATGAGATTCAAATGCATTGAAGCCGTAGAATTTTATAGCCTAAAGACATCTTAGAGGTGATTTACTTCAGTTTCCTCATATTGAATATAGGAGGCTTAAGTCAGATGAGTCCATGGCTTGTTCCTGATTCCTCAGTTAATACAAATATCCTAGAATTCTACAGTGGATACTCCTATATGCCTACCTTTTCATTAAATATAATCATGAAATTAGAGGCTTTGAGGGGCCCTCAGCGATCACTTAGTGCCTTTGTTCTCTGAGTGGATAGAACTATTGTCTTCTGCCCAAATTTTAAGCTATTAATTTCTGGAGAAACTGACATATGGTAAATTAGAGTATTCTTCAAATGTCATCCTCAAATTCTCATCTTTCTCTTTAAATAAATGAAAGTGAGTTTCATTCCTAAGTGGGATATTATTGTATCTTGGCACAAACATTCTTTTGTATTACAGAAAAATGCAATGGAAAATGGGATATAATTTGTCAGCAACATATCCATTCTAAAATTTAAAAGAAAAAAGAAAACCCTCATTACTGTCTTTGAAAGAGCAGTCTCATTAAAAGATGCTTATGAATTGTCTTGGTTGCCAAGGATTCACTTAATCCTACTGAGTCATTATGTGGTACAAGTTTTCTTTTTTTTCCCCCCCTCCCTGGGATTTTTGCTGTGAAAATCAGCCTAGATATAATTCTGCAAAAAAAATAAAGAAAAGAAACTGGCTACTCAGTGATCTGGTGCCGTCAGCTGCCAATATTCTGTAAGTCAACTAACAAATATCAGGCTTCCCCGGTAGCTCAGCAGTAAAGAATCTGCCTCTCAATGCAGGAAGACATTGGTTCGATCACTGGGTCGGGGAGATCCCTTGGAGGAGGAAATGGCAACCCACTTCGGTATTCTTGCCTGGGAAATCCCAAGGACAGAAGAGCCTGGCGGGCTACAGTCCACAGGGTTGCAAAGAGTTGGACATGAATGAAGCACACAGCACGCATAGCTGCTAAAAGTGCCAGAAGCAATTTTGCCTACAAAATCAGTCATTCACCAGGTAACCCCAAGGTCCACTGGAATTAAATTTGGTCCATTGTACATAGGCGGAATTGCCACATTATTCAAGGATCTACCAAGAGTAACTCCGTACGGGATACTGTATAACAAATTACTTTTCCAAACTGGGCCTTGCACTCTACTAGCAAGCATGCTGTCTTGGGCCACCCTCCCTTACATCTTTGAGGGGTTTTTATGAACAGAGTGCCTGGGTCCCAATCCCTGCTCTGTCACATGCTAGCTGGGCAACTTCTAATTCTCAGTTTCCTTATCTGTAAGATAGGAATAAGAATCTCTAGTTCATAAAGCTTTAATGAAGGTCAAATAAAGTACTACTTGAAAAATACTTAAGAAAACTGTTCAGAGTATATGATGTGGAATTGGAAATGTTTAAGCACCAAATATTGATTTAGGTTGTTAGAACAAAACCATTAACTAATGATTTTGATAATATTTAATAAGAAAATGTTAGAGGAAATAATTGGTTTTGATACAAGTGCTTCTGGGGATGCAGAATACAGGGTCCACTGTTAATACTTATTGAAAAGATAATAGAGAAGGCTGGCAAACATTTGCAAAACAATTATCATTAAGGCACAAGGTATAAACAGCATTAGACATGTGCCAATTCAATATACATGTTCTTTATCTTGTCATTATAAAATTGACTTTTGGCCAAGTTTCTTGCAAATGGAAGAATCTGTCTCGTAATATTCTGTTTTCTTTTGCAGAGTTTTATTTTTATCCTTAGTATAATATAAGCTTTAACCTCAAGGCTTTAATTACAAGGGGCTTTTCATTTCTGTTTTCTATAGAAAATGTCATCTGTTAGAGTATGTATGACAGAAAACTGAATTTACTCAACAAAATTGTCGAGTACACACTAGCCCTCTGATGTTTAGTTCAGTATCTATGTGTGTCCTTGGTAAATGTGGTAACACATCTACTACATATGTGGTGTAAATTTATTTGTCCATGAGAAAGCTTTCAAAGGTTTCAAAATTTCTCCTTTGGGAGCCTGTTTGCAGAAAGACATCTATGACACTAACACATTCATCTCAACACAAAACAGAGATTCTTTTTTCTACCATGAATGGTAAGTACAAAGCCAATGTTGACTGTGGCCCAATTATAGTTTCTTTACTTGCTCTTTCTCCTACCATTTGACACCTGCTCTATGGCTGATAGAATAACAAGAGCGGAGTCACCAGGGCTCAGAACTGAGTTAACATTCCTGCTGGAACCTGGGTTTTATTTTAGTCTTTGTCCCTTAACTTCCTATAGATATTGAGTCTCCCACCCCACTTAGATTTGGGGCCATGCATACTCTTGCTACTTCCTTACCAAATGCTGGTGTCCTGACCAGAAACCCAAGCTCATGGCTGGTGTCTGGCACCTGCAGAGAGTTCCCCGAGTTCCAATGTCTGCTAGGCTGTCTGCATCTCTAAACAAGATTTTCCCCAAGACTCCCTGGGCACTTGCCTATTGAAGAAATGACAGCCAAACACCAGTTATTGTCAGACTGTGCCTTGATCACATCCCACAGTGAATAATAGTAAATGTAAAATTAGGGATCTGGTGTGGCTTTTTCCTTTGAGTCTAAGGCTTATCCTAGGTAATGGCATCGAGACAGAGGCTGTCAGGTTAGTAACTGGTGAGCCCTGGGAACAGAAAGGTAAAGAGAATTTCAAGTGGAGAAGAAATTTCTATACTCTCTGTTTTTAACAATGTTGAACTTTATCTGAACCTTGTGCTCCTGGAAAACACTGAAGGTTAAAGAAATCTCTCCCATTTGTATTGAAGGAAATGGCTCACAACAGAGAAATACACATCCCCAAATGACTTAGAAAGGACTCACAACATTCCCTGACATTCCCTTTATTTCTCTAAGACAAGTACAGACTCAGACTTTCCAAATTTCCATTCTTCATCTCCTAGAAGATGAACTAAACTGGGACTTCCTTGGTGGTTCAGTGGCTAAGACTTGGCACTCCCAATGCAGGGGGCCTGAGTTTGATCCCTGATCAGGGAACTAGATTCCACATGCTGCAACTAAGACCCACTGCAGCCAAATATATAAACATTAAATAAAAAAAAAAAAAAGATGAGCTAAACTGATTTTTCCTACTAACCAGAATAAAATGCTTGTTAACGAGACTTGGGTTAAGCGTCTCTACTTCCCCAGGTTCCCGAACTTTAACCCATCCTCAGCTTGAGCTAACATATAATGCCCTCCTGTGTACAGAATAGCTTCAAGGTAAAAAATTCTCTGGTCCAACGCACAATTTCCTTTTCATGAAACTTCCCCATACCTCATTATTTCTAGCCTTGTTTGTGTGTGTGCTAAGTTCCTTCAGTTGTGGCCGACTCTTTGCGACACTATGGACTGTAGTCTGCCAGCCTCCTCTGTCCATGGAATTTCCCAGGCAAGAATACTGGAGTGGATTGCCATTTCCTCCTGCAGGGGATCTTCCTGACCCAGGGATTGAACCTGAGTCTCTTACATCTCCTGCATTGGCAAGCAGGTTCTTTACCACTAGTGCCACCTGGGAAGCCCTTGGTTATTCATCACCATAAAAGAAAAACCCTGTGTGCCTAAGCCTTGAGAGGCTTTCAGAGCTCACGATGAACGCATTCTCCCTATTGCAATAGTCTATTCCCTCTTGCATGATCCCTTTCTTTGACTGTATTCCAGATCAAGAAATTACCTTAGTATGTTTTTTTTCATTTGACTGTTTATTGGTTTGCCTTTTGGAAGGGGAGGTGGGCATGAAGGGTGCATGGGGCATGGTTGGAAAACTAATAGAAGACAGAAACAATGGAGGAAATTTGCAGGTTTTGTGTGTGTGTTTTCGTAGACAATCCTCCACTTATGGGAATGAGAGGTGGAAAGAGAGCAGAGTCAAAAAGAAGGTGTTCCAGAGGTTGAGGTAGAAACTGGCTGTGGATCACTTAGTTACAGATGGGGTTCTGCACTCAGATCTGTGACTGTCAGGGCAATCGCACCCCTGGAAGTAGGGGCTGCCTGCAAACACACCCCCTTCTCATCATTCCTTTCCGGGAGAGCTCAAGTGTAAATCTCCAAGCTGACTTGCTGGGCAAAAATATTTCCTATCAAATCAGCAGTAGCCAGAGGAGAGAAAAGGAAAAGAATCTTAGAAGAAGCTGATGAAGGAAATTTCAGCAAAGGTCAGAGGTGTACCTAAGGACTGTTTTTTAAAAAAAATTCCAGTGACTCTTGGAATTTATAGTAGTACTATTTTGAAATTTATTTTTTTCTGTTCCTTTTCACTTGTTGGGGAGAATCTTATCTGAATAGACCATTTTCTATCAACACTATAATCAAATTCTATTCTCCTCATTCCTTTGACTATGTTCCCATTGTAAAGACTTGACTTTGACAGTGCACGGACAGTGCCCCAGACACTACACATGTGTCCTATTCAATTTTCACAGTAAATGAAGCATCAGGGAGGCATGATTACTTCCTTTTACAGATGAGGAAACTGAGACTCAGAAAAGTTAATTGCAGGAGATTCTGGAGCTAGAAGGCAATGGAGCAGAAAACTAATCTTCCAGGTAATTATACCTGACTCAAAACATCCTTCTCTTTCTGTTATACCATAATGCTTCACCATATATCTAAATACATTCTCATCTTCAGGTTACACAAAAGATCTAATTTTTCTTTCTTTTCTCCTTCTCCATACCTACATAAATACTAGTAGTTTAAAGCTATGTGTTACTTAACCATTTTAGGAAGACTATTCACAAACTCTGTTTCACTAGCATTTCTTACCAGCTCAGGGAAATAGACCAAATCATATTATTTTCTCCATTATAGATTAGTTATTTGAAATTCAAATTGAAAAAGGAACTTTTGTAAAGGGAAACAGCACCTAAAATGGCAGCATCTAGACCTGTATTACCTGGGAAGATGGTAAAACTATTGTCATGTTTTAAAATTTACTCTTTAAATTTTTTTTAATTGAAGGATAATTGATTTACAATATTGTGGTTCTGCCATACATCAACATGAATCATCCACAGGTATACATATACCCCCTCCCTCCTGAACCCCACTCCCATCTCCTACCCCATCCCACTGCTCAACGTCATCACAGAACACTGGGTTGAACTCCCTGTGTCACACAGAAAATTCCCTCTTGGTATCTATTTTACATATGGTAATGATGCCAAAGAATGCTCAAACTACCGCACAATTGCACTCATCTCACACGCTAGCAAAGTAATGCTCAAAATTCTCCAAGCCAGGCTTCAGCAATACGTGAACTGTGAACTTCCAGATGTTCAAGCTGGTTTTAGAAAAGGCAGAGGAACCAGAGATCAAATTGCCAACATCTGCTGGATCATCGAAAAAGCAAGAGAGTTCCAGAAAAACATCTATTTCCCTGCTTTATTGACTATGCCAAAGCCTTTGACTGTGTGGATCACAATAAGCTGTGGAAAATTCTTCAAGAGATGGGAATACCAGACTACCTGACCTGCCCCTTGAGAAATCTGTATGCAGAAAGCAACAGTTAGAACTTGACATGGAACAACAGACTGGTTCCAAATAGGAAAAGGAGTATGTCAAGGCTGTATATTGTCACCCTGCTTATTTAACTTATATGCAGAATACATCATGAGAAATGCTGGGCTGGATGAAGCACAAGCTGGAATCAAGATTGCTGGGAGAAATATCAACAACCTCAGATATGCAGATGACACCACCCTTATGGCAGAAAGCAAAGAAGAACTAAAGAGCCTGTTGATGAAAGTGAAAGAGGAGAGTGAAAAAGTTGGCTTAAAGCTCAACATTCAGAAAACTAAGATCATGGCATCCGGTCCCATCACTTCATGGCAAATAGATGGGGAAACAGTGGCTGACTTTATTTTTTTGGGCTCCCAAATCACTGCAGATGGTGACTATAGCCGTGAAATTAAAAGACACTTGCTCCTTGGAATAAAAGTTATGATCAACCTAGATAGCATATTAAAAAGCAGAGGCATTACTTTGCCAACCAAGTCCATCTAGTCAAGGCTATGGTTTTTCCAGTAGTCATGTATGGATGTGACAGTTGGACTGTAAAGAAAGTTGAGTGCTGAAGAATTGATGCTTTTGAACTGTGGTGTTGGAGAAGACTCTTGAGAGTCCCTTGGACTGCAAGGAGATCCAACCAGTCCATCCTAAAGGAGATCAGTCCTGGGTGTTCACTGGAAGGACTGATGTTGAAGCTGAAACTCCAATACTTTGGCCACCTGATGCAAAGAGCTGACTCATTTGAAAAGACCCTGATGCTGGGAAAGATTGAGGGCAGGCAGAGAAGGGGACGACAGAGGATGAGATGGTTGGATGGCATCAGTGACTCAATGGACATGAATTTGGGTAGACTCCGGGAGTTGGTGATGGACAGGGATGCCTGGTGTGCTGCAGTCCATGGGGTCGCAAAGAGTTGGACACGACTGAGCAACTAAACTGAACTGAACTGAATGATGCACATGCTTCCATGTTACTCTCTCAATTCGTCCCACCCTCTCCTTCCCCACTGTGTCCACAAGTCTGTTCTCTATGTCTGCATCTCCATTGCTGCCCTGCAAATAGGTTCATCAGTACCATCTTTCTAGATTCCATACACATGTGTTAATATACAATATTTGTCTTTCTCTTTCTGACTTACTTCACTCTATATAATAGGCTCTAGGTTGAGTTTGTCTTCATTTTTAAATAAACTTTAAAGTAAAATGTAAGAAATACATATAAAATCCATAAAACATCAAAGCATAGTTTCATGGAACACTGAAAGTGGATACCTGTATAATTATTCCATTTACCTATTCATCACAACCCCTCCCTCATGCTCCCCAATTCCCTATTGGAATGAAGCCTTCCCTGACTTTTACAGCAATAAATTGCTTTGCTTGCTGCTATAAAAATTAAGCTTGTCAAACTTTGGGGTCAATATTTGAAGTATTCTATGTGTGAGCGCAAATGATGTTTATCATGTTGTTGGGTGAAGTAATGCACATGTGTGTGCACACACACACAACCATTAAGCTATGTTTGTTAAGAGTGTTCAAATCTTCTATACTCTGATTTTTGTGTGACAATTACCAAGAGGGGTGTATATTAAAACATCCCACAGTGATTGCTGAGTTTATACATTTCTCATTATAATTTTGTATCTTTTACATCTATCTGCCCATATATCTGATTTTTAAAATTTTCTCAATGAATTAGGTTTTCATCTTTATGAATTGACTCTTTATCTCCTGTAAATTTTTTTAGCCATAGCTAATTTACAGTAGGGTCAGTTCATAACCATGTGTTCTTGATTTTTTTTATTTTCCCTTTTATTCCCACTCTACCTAGAATCAAGACGACTTTTCTGTACTCTCTGGGTATGAAATTAATTCTGGTTTACTCTAACACTAAGGTTGCAACTCTTTGGGATCCTGGACTTTCCCGCTTGGTCAGGTCCTGGGTCTTTCTGTATCCCTCCATCCTTCCTTCCCTTGAGGGGAAGCAGAGTACATCATCCCAAAGTGTCCCACTTTGGCAAGGGGAATGTTCCGCGCTGAAGACAATTGAGACCCAGCAAACTCATGCAAAATTGTTTACTTTTCCCTTAATTGCCCCAAGGAAATCAGATAGGGTCCCTAACAATAACCTCAGATATGCAGATGACACCACCCTTGTGGCAGAAAGCAAAGAGGAACTAAAGAGCTCTTGATGAAAGTGAAAGAGGAGAGTGAAAAAGCTGGCTTAAAACTCAACATTCAAAAAACTAAGATCATGGCATCTGGTCCCATCACTTCATGGCAAATAGATGGGGAAACAATGGAAACAGTGACAAACTTTATTTTCTTGGGCTCCAAAATCACTGTGGATGGTGACTGCAGCCATGAAATTAAAAGACACTTGCTCCTTGGAAGAAAAGTTATGACAAACCTAGACAGCATATTAAAAAGCAGAGACATTACTTTGCCAACAAAGGTCTGCATAGTCAAAGCTATGGTTTTTCCAATAGTCATGTATGGATGTGAGAGCTGGACCATAAAGAAGGCTGAGTGCTGAAGAATTGATGCTTTTGAACTGTGGTGTTGGAGAAGATTCTTGAGAGTCCCTTGGACTGCAAGGAGATCAAACCAGTCAATCCTAAAGAAAATCAATCCTGAATATTCATTGAAAGGACTGATGCTGAAGCTCCAATACTTTGGCCATCTGATGCGAAGAGCTGACTCATTAGAAAAGACCCTGATGCTGGGAAAGATTGAAGGCAGGAGGAGAAGGGGACGACAGAAGATGAGATGGTTGGATGGCATCACTGACTCGATGGACGTGAGTTTGAGCAAGCTCCAGGAGATGGTGATGGACAGGGAAGCCTGGCATGCTGCAGTCCATGGGGTCAAAAAGAGTCAGACAGGACTGAGCAACTGAACAACAACCGGGAAGAGAGCCATTACCAGCAACAATTTTTTACATAAGAAAGGCTTTTCTACAAGGCAGGGCAAACATTTGTTTACCAAATACTTGCTCTTTCCACTTTCCGATGAAGTGTCTTCCTCCCTTCTGAAGCTCTAGACCCCTACCCTCCTCTCCTAAGCTTGAAAAGAAGTGAAAGTGAAAATCGCTCAGTCATGTCTGACTCTTTGGGACACCCCACCCCAACCCCGCCAGACTATACCATCCATGGAATTCTCCAGGTCAGAATACTGGAGTGGGTAGCCTTTCCTTCTCCAGGGGATCTTCCCAACCTAGTGATCAAACCCAGGTTTCCCACACTGCAGGCAGATTCTTTACCAGCTGAGCCACAAGGGAAGCCCCCCTCCTAAGTTTAGGATGGCATATAGGTCTCAATGACCTGATTGCCGTTTGAGTCTTCATGTCTTTGTGAGGCTCCTGCATGCATGCAATTAAGTTTGGTTTTCTCTCCTGTTTAACTATTTTATGTCAATTTAATTATTAGACCACTCAACAAAACTGGAAGGGAAGAAGGAAAAAACAGTCAAGTTGTAATCCCTCATCCCTACTCAAGCCAGAGAATCTAACTCCCCAAACAGAGGAAGCTCAAAGTCTGTGGATGTGAGGGAGGGGGAGGTGAGACTGTGTGTTCTTTTTTCTGCTAAGCTACTTGGGTTCTCATTTTAGCATAAAACTTTGACCTGGGCCTCTTCCATAGTCTTACTTGCTCTCGGATGCTTTAAAAGTGTTATTTGAAGACTTTTATCCAAAGTTTTGAGCTGTTTCCAGTGGAAGAATTCATCTAAATAATTTAGCCTACCATTACCAGAAACCAAAATTCAACAGATATAGCATTTCAGCATACAAGGAACAAACAAAAATGCCTGCTTTTCCGTGGAATTTTAAGAACTCAGAAAAAATGTTCTAGACATTCAAAGATTTTGATTATAAGAGGTGGGCTCTTTGTACTGAGGAAATAATTAGAAACAAAATTTCATGTCAACTCAGATAACCTTGCTACAAAACTACAAGAGAAAGAGAACAGTTTTATTATTAAATAAGCAATAAATCAGACGGTACTGTGCATCACAGATTAGCTCAAGTGATTATAAAGACAGAAATCTGACCATTTTATATAGCCCAGCAGATACAGGCATTACATAAATGTCCTTAGGGTAAATGATAACTAATCCCCAAGAAATAGGACATGTAGTGCCAGGTTATACATAAAATTTATCCTTAATTTACTTGGTAATTGAGGTGGCCATCTGTGTTAGCTGATTGCTTTTATCCAAAGAAATAATAGAACTCATATGTATATAACAGGTAAGTATCATTATAACTTGGTATCAAACGCCTAGGTCAAACTCTCAGGCAGACTAGAAGATGGGGTGATATCTTTCTTAATGTTTCTATTTCAATGAAATGCCTGTAGGCTTTTAAAAAATATCTTTCTGGGTTGTAAAACTGGCAGGAGGATTATTTAGCCTTTCAAAAGCCTTATATACATCTTGAAGAGCAGAAAAAATATATATACATATATACATATATGTATATATAAGTTTTCTAAAGGATATATTCTAAGAAAAGGCATTGGAAAGTTTCTCTCCTTTTTCATATCATGGAAAATTAATTTTTTCCTTATTTTTGGTTTGTGTCTACTGTAACATTTGAAAAAAGAATTTTTTTCCTGGTTTCTAAAATATCTGCTTTGAGCACAGACAGGTAAGCCCCAAAGCACTGAACAGTAGGTTTGGAAGAATCCATAATGTTGAAAGCGTTGGTCTTTCCTATCCTAGGAATTTAACTCCTTGGAAGACCAGACCACTGGGAAAGGACTGTCACTGCTGTAGGTCCAAAAGGGGATGCCACGAGATGGAGCCAGAGTTCCCAATTTGAGATGAAATAGAATCTCCGACAGGATTGATTTCCGTTTGGTACTTAGAACTCCAAGAGTGCAACATGCCAGCATCTACAGCCTCAGAGTAGAAATGGCCATAGCGTATGTATAACTGGAGAAATCCTGAGACTGTCCCAAGTTGCTTGCATTCCCAAGCTTCTTGCAGTCTAGGATGGTTATCTGAGAATGTCGAAGGTTTTAAACCACAAAAGATTTCTGGTAAACCTAAAAGGTATATGGAAAAGTCTGAGGAACACACAGTGGATGTGAAGGGACTCAGTGTTTTAGATGAGGAAGATACTGTATGCTCCTTGTAGCTCTGGTATCGGACAGCAGACATCAACATATCTTTAGGGACTGATGACAAATTCAAAAGCATCTTGGCAGAGGTTATAGTGTGCAGGAAGTGATGGGGACAAAATATAAAACCTAATATGATGATATAAAGGATCCTATCGTAGGAGAGGAAAAAAAAATTGTTTCCTTCTATTCTAGGTTCTTGGCTGAGACTCCCCTATAATAAAAGACAGATTAACAGGAGAAAAACAAATAGAAGTTTAATGACATGTATACCTTCTTTACATGGGAGATGCACAGGAAAGCTGGATGCTGTTGCAGTGAAAAGGAAAAAAAGAGGAATGAGTTTTTCTCTTTCCCTTTCCTGAGAACAAAGAAGATAAAGAGAACAGTGAGCAGGCCTGAACATTCCTAGTTTTTTTACTTTAACTGCTCCTAACTCTGCATGTCTGTAACTAAGTTTGCTTTTCTGCCCCCTAACTCTGCAGGAGCTACAATTCACATTTTTCCTTTGACTCTATGCTAAATACATCCCTTATCTGGTGTTTACCCTTACAACAACCCTTCCCCTCGTAGTTACATATCAGAAAGAAGGCTGAAGAGCCACCTAACTGCCAGACTCAATTATTGCCTTACAGATGCCAGTTTATGACTGTCTTTGAAACAATGTAAGAGGAAGAAATCAAGATTCCGTCAACTTTGTTGCTCATCACTGATTCCTGACTGCAAGCCTTTGCCTTATATAAGCCCCTAGACGGCTCATGGTGGGTGGGTTGGGGGGGCAAGGTCATCATACTTGGGGCATGAGCCTACTGTGTTCCCCTCTCTGCTGGCTGAGAATTAAAGCCACCTTTCTATTTCCTCCAAACTCTGTCTCCACGTTCTTTGATTCAGCTTTGGTGGCCAGAGAAGGCCAAGATTTTGGCCAGCAATAGTACCTCCCTCAAAAGCTTCAAGCTAGCACCTTACATATCATCTCTAGCAAAAGGCAACGAACGACATCGTGGAGGAGTGTTGGGGGAGCCTTTTATGAGAGGTTTTCAGGAAAAACACAGAGAACAAGGGTAAGGTTGTTCTGCAGATGGAAGTCATTGTCTTCTCCGCTGAAAAGAGTTTCTAGGGATTTAGAGTCATCTCTTTCTGGTGCAGAGTGAGATATCTTTACAAATGGAGACTTTCTTTATAAATGTCAATGTTTCTTACAAAAGTGATAACTTACACTTAAATTTCACAACTTTTCCAGTGTCTGCTTTCTTGAAAATAACCAGCTTAAAATGTCCTTATACCAAAGAGACATATATTGGGGGTGGCAAATTCTGCTCTGCTATACCATCATCCACAGCATAAGTATAGCAGAGGAAAAAAGATGATGAGGGTTAAAATCCATAATTTCCTCTCTAAATACTACTGACAGAAAGAAGTAGCTGAGTTTATCATAAATGTTCAGGCTTGTTTTCTTCTCTTTGCAAATCGGGAAAGGGAAAATAATGTGTGCCAAAATGCAATTCAAATCACGTAAGTGGACACCAGACTTGATGATTTTAGTATTTGTAGTGCCCTAAGGGAGGCCTGGTTTGCATTTCCAAAGAATTTTTGTGCAATGTACACCTGCCTTAAGGACTAATACTAATGGATGGGAAGGGGTGTGAGTTAGCTTGAGGCCAAACTTGGACCTTCTGAGAGACAAGGAGACCCCCAGAAGTCTTTCCTGACTTGCAAACAATGGGTTGTAATGAGGCTGAGTGGAAGAGCATTGCTTAATCCATCACATCCCCAGGGCTGACACAGCAACTCAGCATAAGGAAGAACGCTAAGGATGGCTATGGGAAAATAGCCAGAACGCCTCTATGTGACCTCTGAGTTGCTCCTGCAAGTACCAAACGACTTCTCAGAAAGGAAAAGACAGTTCCAGCTTAAGGGATAAGTGTGTTACCTGAAAGTCAGATGTGGATCTGAGCTAAAAAGCTCAGTAGATCCCTGGGTGAAGAGTTAAAGGTTCTGGTCACTAATTCCTCACACCAATAAGCAATTCTCCAACACCAGCTGGGTGCCCTATAGTTTAACTCAACTCTGACACTAAGTGGAGATAGTGTCAGAGCCCACAGGTTAAGGGGTCAGTCCTAGAAAACTCCTCCCCGCCACCCTGCCCTCCTGCAGATGCTGTACAGAGATAGGGCTGCGAGTCCCCAGAGAAAGAGAAGCAGGCATGGCTTTCCTGACATGAGAAGTCACTTTTGGTCTGTCTTCTCTGGTGGCTCAGAGAGTAAATAATCTGCCTGCAGTGTAGGAGACCCAGGTTCAATCCCTGGGTCAGAAGATCCTCTGGAGAAGGAAATGGCTACCCACTCTAGTATTCTTGCCTGGAGAATTCCATGGAAAGTACAGTCCATGGGGTCACAGAGTTGGACACGACTGAAGGACTAACACACTTTGGTCTAAGTCATTTTGTGACCTAAGCTTGGGCACAGTACTCACCCTTGAACAGGTCTCGTAATTAAAGATCTTAAGGGAACAAAGGAAAAGCAATCAAGAAACATAGTTCAGTGATAAAACAGACCTCTAGTTTCTCCTCAAGGGATGCAATAACAACCTGATACATATCTTTGAGTTCTGCAGGAAGGAAGGCTCCCATCCAGGTTGCTGTTGTTCATTCACTAAGTCCTGTCGGACTCTTTGCAACCTCATGGATTGCAGCACGCCAGGCTTCCCTGTCCTTCATTATTTCTCGGAGTTTGTTCAAAATCATGTTCATTTAGTCGGTGATGTCATCCAACCATCTTGTCCTGTGTTGTCCCTTTCTCTTGCCTTCAGTCTTTCCCAGCATCAGGGTCTTTTCCAAAGAGTTGGCTCTTTGCATCAGGTGGCCAAAGTACTGGAGCTTCAGCTTTAGCATCAGTCCTTTCAATGAATATTCAGGGTTGATTTCCTTTAGGATTGACTAGTTTGATTTCCTTGCTGTCCAAGGGACTCTCAAGAATCTTTTCCAGCACCACAGTTCAAAAGCATTAATTTTTCGGTGCTCAGCCAGCTTTGACTACATGGACCTTTGTCGGCAAAGTGATGTCTCTGCTTTTTAACACACTGTCTAGATTTGTCATAGCTTTCCTTCCAAGGAGCAAGCGTCTTTTAATTTCATGGCTGCAGTCACTGTCCACAGTGATTTTGGAGGATGTTAACTACATACTGAGAGTCTGGACTAGGCAGAACTTGAAGACTGATGATATTGACCCTTAATGACCCTTGTGACTTCAACCACCAAAAAGCTTGGGCCCTGTCAACCTTTGCCCAGGTTCTATATTGAATTCTTCTCTGCTCAAACCTCTTCATGAATATATATGCACCACCCAAACCCCTTCATGAATATGCACGTAACCTTACCTTAAAAATTCCCCAATTTTGCTGGTGGGGGAGGAGACACTGCTTTGGGAAAGATCCACAGTATTCTCTTTACTTGCTGTAAGAAATAAATCCTTCCTTTTCCTGCTCTTTGACTGGGTTTTGTCTTTTGGATTGACACCCACTAAGAAGTGAACCAGTTTTCTGGTAATCATGCCAGTGCTAAGTCTAGGTTATCACCTGTGGTTCTGACTGACTGGCTATACATTGGAGGATCCAACAATCCCCTTCTTGGGCTCCATTAATTTATTAGAGCAGGTCATAGAACTCAGAGAAACATTTACTGTATCACTAGTTTATTATAAAAGGATGTAACTCAGGACAGCCAGATGGAGAGATGCACAGGGAAAAGTATGGAGAAAGGGTGGGGAGATTCCAAGCTGTCTCCAGAAGCAGCACTCTCCTGCACCTCCATGTCTTCTTCAACCCAGAAGCTCTCTGAACTCCATCCTTTTGGGGTTTTATGGAGGCTTTATTGCACAGGCAGGATTAATTAAATCCTTAACCATTGGTGATTGATTCAACCTCTGGTCCCTCTTCCCACGGCAGATGTCAGGGTGGTGAGACTACAAGTTTCAATGTTCTAATCACATGACTGGATTCCCTGGCAACCAGCCCCCATCTTTAGGTGTAGTTCAAAATGAAAGTGAAAGCTGCTCAGCTGTGTCCAACTCTTTGTGACCCTACGGACTATATAGTCCATGGAATTCTCCAGGCCAGAATACTGGAGTGGGTATAGCTTTCCCTTCTCCAGGGGATCTTCCCAACCCAGGGATCGAACCCAGGTCTCCCGTGTTGAAGGCAAAATCTTTACCAGCTGAGCCACATGGGAAGTAGCTCAAAGGTTACCTTATTAATGTAACAGAAGATACCTTTATTGCTTTCATCACTTAGGAAATTCTAAGGGTTTTAGGAGCTTGTACCAGACAGAGACAACAACCACACATGTACTTTTTATTATAAATCACAATAGCACAGAAATGGTAGAGCATTTCCATTACAGCTGAAGCTCTCATTTTATCAATACCATAGCATCCTACTCTCTGTATTCCCTTAAAAAAAGGAAAAAAAAAAAAGAAAATTATGTAATAACCTATAACTATTAAGAAAACATGGTCAGTGATATGGAAAGTGAGGATTAGGAGGTCACTGAGGCCCTGAGACTTCAGGAATAGGGTCAACATAGTATTGAGACAGCCTGAGTGTTGTCCTTATCTATGTTTCTTTTGAGCTAGACAGTTAACACCAAGAGAGACCACAACTCTTGCATAGAGGAGAGAATGACCAGTGATTTGTGTTTTGAAATCAGACTATTGTAAGTGACCTTTCCTAAGACAACACTCTATGCAGTTTTCTCAAGCCTATTTAAGATTGAACACTACTGTAGAAATAAAATCTTTCAACAGAAAAAGAAAGATTGAACATTACTATTACCAGATTTAAAATTTCTTTGTTGAGGCGAGAGGAAGATGAAGTGCTGAAAGGTGTAGTCTTCTAGGAGAAACAAACGTTGACTTACAATGGAAGAAGTTGAGAATATTCCCTCTCAGTAAGAGGAGTTGTAAATGGTATCCAGGATCTAGGTGGCCTAGATGATTACAGTGGGCAGGGGTGTTATACTATCTCAGTCAGTCAGTTCAGTTGCTCAGTCGTGTCCAACTCTTTGCAACCCCGTGAATCGCAGCACGCCAGGCCTCCCTGTCCATCACCAACTCCCAGAGATTACTCAAACTCATGTCCATCAAGTTGGTGATGCCATCTGACCATCTCATCCTCTGTCATCCCCTTCTCCTCTCGCCTTCAATCTTTCCCAGCATCAGGGTCTTTTCAAATGAGTCAGCTCTTTGCATCAGTGAGGCCAAAGTATTGGAGTTTCAGCTTCAGTATCAGTCCTTCCAATGAACATTCAGGACTGAATTCCTTTAGGATGGACTGGTTGGATCTCCTTTCTGTCCAAGGGACTCTTAAGAGTCTTCTCCAATATCACAGTTCAAAAACATCAATTCTTCGGCACTCAGCTTTCTTTATAGTCCAACTCTCATATCCATACATGACTACTGGAAAAACCATAGCCTTGACTAGACGGACCTTTGTTGGCAAAGTGATGTCTCTGCTTTTTAATATGCTGTCTAGGTTGGTAATAACTTTTCTTCCAAGGAGTAAGCGTCTTTTAATTTCACGGCTGCAATCACCATCTGCAGTGATTTTGGGGCTCAAAAAAAGAAAGTCTGCCACAGTTTCCACTGTTTCCCCATCTATTTGCCATGAAGTGATGGTGAAGAAGGAATTCATAGGGCATGGACTCCATCTTAGGCCTATCTGTGCTGATCATGCTCAGCCGCCTCTCCAATGGACTCTGAACTCTCTGCTTAGTGCCTGTGGGAACGACAATGGAAGGATAAGACCCCCTCCGGACAGGGGAACCTTGAAGATCATATCCAGGTTACTCATCACCTAAGAGAAAACATACTCTAATCACCCCTGCCTCCGGACAGTATCTATCGGAATGTAACCACAGGCTTATCGGTTATTAACTGGTTGGAATGTAACTGCGGGCTTATTGATTATTAACTGTTTGAACACATAACACATGAATGATGGGGTTATTGTGATTGTATTTACCCTTCCTTTGTAAGTCTCAAGGAATTTGGGGTGGTGGGTTCGGACACGTACACATAGGGTATAAAA
Organism: Odocoileus virginianus; assembly: GCF_023699985.2. Taxonomy (NCBI): domain Eukaryota; kingdom Metazoa; phylum Chordata; class Mammalia; order Artiodactyla; family Cervidae; genus Odocoileus; species Odocoileus virginianus. The sequence goes on from NW_027224272.1 coordinate 396,937, forward strand.
GATTTTCACAAATGCTGGTCGGGGTCCTTGGCTAAGAGGAGACTCTGCCTTGGGCCCGCCGGTATAATAAACTGCACTCCACTATCTGCATTGTCCTTCTGAGTGAGTTTGTTTCCCGGAACACGTGGCTATGGGACCAGATGCCATGATCTTAGTTTTCTGAATGTTGAGCTTTAAGCCAACTTTTTCACTCTCCTCTTTCACTTTTATCAAGAGGCTCTTTAGTTCTTCTTTGCTTTCTGCCATAAGGGTGGTGTCATCTGCATATCTGAGGTTGTTGATATTTCTCCCAGCAATCTTGATTCCAGCTTGTGCTTCATCCAGCCCAGCGTTTCTCATGATGTACTCTGCATATAAGTTAAATAAGCAGGGTGACAATATACAGCCTTGACGAAATCCTTTTCCTATTTGGAACCAGTCTGTTGGTCCATGTCCAGTTCTAACTGTTGCTTCCTGACCTCAGGTCAGGTGGTCTGGTATTCCTATCTCTTTCAGAATTTTCCACAGTTTATTGTGATCCACACAGTCAAAGGCTTTGGCATAGTCAATAAAGCAGAAATAGATGTTTTTCTGGAACTCTCTTGTTTTTTTGATGATCCAGCAGATGTTGGCAATTTGATCTCTGGTTCCTCTGCCTTTTCTAAAACCAGCTTGAATATCTGGAAGTTCATGGTTCACGTATTGTTGAAGCCTGCCTTGGAGAATTTTGAGCGTTACTTTGCTAGTGTGTGAGATGAGTGCAATTGTGCAGTAGTTTGAGCATTCTTTGGCATTGCCTTTCTTTGGGATTGGAATGAAAACTGACCTTTTCCAGTCCTGTGGCCACCACTGAGTTTTCCAAATTTGCTGGTATATTGCGTGCAGCACTTTCACAGCATCATCTTTTAGGATTTGAAATAGCTCAACTGGAATTCCGTCACCTCCATTAGCTTTATTTGTAGTGATGCTTCCTAAGGCCCACTTGACATCACATTCCAGGATGTCTGGCTCTAGTTGAGTTATACTATCCAGAGGCTATTTAAAATTTTATACAAGAAAATGAGGAAGATTAAAAAAAAAAAAAGGAAAGCTAGTCCATGATCATGGATTGAAAAAATTAATATCCTAAAATATTCGTATTACCCAAAGCAATCTACAAATTTAAGGCAATCCCTATCAAAATTCCAATGGCATTTTTTCACAGAACTAGGACGAATAATCCTAAAATTTGTATGGCATCACAATAGATCCTGAATCGCCAAAGCAACCTTGAGAAAGAACAAAGCTGGGGGTATCATGCTCCCTAATTTCAAACTTTAATACAAAGTGACAGTAATTAAAAAGTACAGTATTGGCATAAAAACAGACACAGAGATCAGTGGAACAGACTGGAGAGCCCAGAAATAAGCTCACACATATGTGGACAATTAACTTATGACAAAGGAGACAAGGATATATAACAGAGAAAGGACAGCCTCTTTAATAAGTAGTGTTAGGAAAATTGGACAGCTACACAAAGAAGAATGAAACTAGACCACTACCTTACATCATACACACAAAAAATAACTTGAATGTAACATTTGAAACCATAAAATTTGGGGATGAAAACACAGGCAGTGAACGCCGTGACATTGGTCTTAGCAATGTTTTTGTGGATCTGACTCCAAAGGCAAGGGAAATAAAAGCAAAAATAAACAAGTGAGACTATAAGTTAATATTCAAAATATATAAAGAACTACTATAACTCAACAACAAAAAGATAAACAACCTGAGTAAAAAATGGGCCGAGGATCTAAGTAGACATTTTTCCAAAGAGGATATGCAAATGGCCAACAGACATATGAAAAGATGTTCAACATCACTAACAGGGAAATGCAAATCAAAGCCACAATGAGATATAGCACCTCATTCCTGTTAGACTGGTAATCATCAAAAAAAAGACAAGAAATAACAAGTGTTGAAAAAGGAACTCTAGTACATTGTTGGTGGGACTGTAAATTAGTATAGCCATTGTGCAAAACAGTATGGAGAATCTTCGAAAACTTAAGACTAGAACTACCACATGATCCAGATATTTCACATCTGGGTATTTACATGAAAAATCAGAAAATACTAATTCAAATAGATATAGATATATGCACCACTCCCCATGTTCATTGCAGTTTTATTATATTATAATAGCCAAGATATGGAAATGGCCTAAATGTCCATCAATGTATGAATGGATAAAGATGTGCTGTATAGAGAGAGAATGGAATACTACTCAGCCGTAAAAAGAATGAAATCTTGCCATTTGTGACAACATGGATGGACCTTAACGATACTGTGTTAAGTGACACAAGTCAAATGCAGAGAGATACCATATGATTCCATTCATGTGCAGAATGCAAAAATAAATACAGAATAAATGAATTTTTTTGTGTGTGTTAAGTGATATGACTCACTTAAACTCATAGATAGAACAAACTCATAGATACAGAGAACAGACTGGTTACTAGTAGGGGAGGGAGCTGAGAAGTGACAAAATGGATAAAGGGCGTCAAATGTGTGGTGGCAGATGGTAATTATTTATTTTTTATGGTTTATTTTATTTTTTTAATATAAATTTATTTATTTTAATTGGAGGCTAATTACTTTACAATATTGTAGTGGTTTTGCCATACACTGACATGAATCCGCCATGGGTGTACATGTGTTTCCCATCCTGGATGGATGGTAATTAGACCTTTGGTGTCCATCACCTTAATAGAGTATACAGATGTCTAATCATAATGTATACCTGAAAATTACATAATTTAATATACTAATTTTACTTAAAAGAATTCTATATACATATATAGATGAATACACACACATATTTTACATGTATTATTTAAAATGTTAGTTCCAACACTAACTCAGGTTCAGATATCAATGCACAGTCTGAGCGTGGTCAGCTGGCACTCAGGGAGGAAATTCAGACACAAGAGGCAGCTACTAAAAGTGCCTTTGTTCCCTGTTTTTCACTCAACAAACTAGACTTCGCAAAGTAACATATTAAATAACAGAAATGGAATTTTATTGGTGAAATCAGCACACTGTCTAGAATGATGTGTTTTCGTAAATGGACTCACATAGGTGAAATAAAAAGTAATTAAGGTTTATGGATTGGCTGAATCTAGTGTGGAAGATACTGTACACCTCTGCACAAAGAGTTTTGAAGAATCTAATGAGGTTGGTAGACTTTATGCTTTGGAATCGAGCCCAAGAACATTTCTCTTGCTACTCATTTAAGAACATAAACTTGGCTGCACATTAGATGTACTTGGAATGCTTTTAAAAAGCTGCAAATGCTCAAGCCACACCTCAGAACAATTAAATCAGAATCCTTGGGGGAGCAGTCTAGGCATTCAGGGTTTTTAAAGAGTCCTAGGTGATTGCCATGCACACCCAAGTTTGAGAACCACAAGTCTGAGAGGATATATAGTGATGATTACTATAATGTTTATAGATTGCAGCCTCTGTAATGGTTTTGGATTAGTCTAGGGTGACACTTTCATGCTAGGAAGTAGCTGAAGTACCTAGAGGAACAGAATTCTGGACTTAATGGAACCTATATAATAGGCTGTATGAACTGTTTTATGTCTGCTTGATAATGAAGGTTTGATTACTCTATGTCTGTTTATATGGCAGCATTTGTTCTAAGACTTAAGTTATCCTGACAGAAAAGTTTAAGAGGAAGCAATTATTCTTATCCAACTTTTGGGCAGCACACTCTGTCAAAAATAAACTAAGGGTTGGGCAAAAACCAAACTGGTCTAAGTCAGATTGCAGTGGGTGCTGGGGATGTAATCTGTTACCCACCCAACCACAAGCTGTTTTGTTGCTATTCATACAGATAGTCACTATTTTAGGATATGAAATTCTGGATAAAGACTTAGTTACCATATTCATCAAAGGGTAGATATATTAGATAAATAATTTATCTCTAATCAGGAAAGCAATACTGTCCTAGGGTAAAGAAATATTTATTGGATATAGTCACCAACCACAGGAGGGCAAACATGTCCCTACCTTTTTGCCTCTGTAACTGAACAAAATTTTGAACTTGATCTTTCATTTCAACTCAGTGGTAGAAAATTTAATCTTTCAAATTCAAGATATATTCAGTTAATTTCTTGTTTCCCCTTTCCTTCTATTTGTTCTGAAGTGATCTGTATTCCAGGGGGATTTATCAAAAAGTTGGCATTTGGGATGGATGGATAGATGGATGGATAGATAGGTAAATAGATAATGTATAACTTAATATTAGAACTAAGAACCCACACTGGCTTTGGCTGAGATTTATAATTGTAATCAATTTTAATGACTGACATCTATCAACTACCTCTGTGGCTCAAATGCCTGTATTCTCAAATGCCCATTTTACTGCAAGCTAATATGTGCCTTCATTTTCCTGTCATTTTGAGGGTTCAAAGTCTCCAGGCCACTCTTATTTGTTTTTATATCCCTCTGAAGGGAAGATACTATTTCAGATGCTCTCTGATCTACTACATTGAGGGACATGCACTTCCAACTTGTTACTCTAGATTTCAGATGGTGGAGTGGCTTTGTGACTTCTCCAGGGGCCTTTCACTAACCCCTCTTCATGTTTGGGTCCCATTAACTTTGTCTAGATTTCTCACATGCACCAAACCCTGATATATAACCCTGGAATATTTAATCCACAATTTAACTCCCTTGATCAGCTCTGACAAATGCATAGGTTCTTTATCTGCCCATAGGCAGGAAGCTCTTCTCACATCCTCATACAGTCTTCTGAGTTAAATGCATATAGCACAAATTTTAGGTCAGCTTACTTCAAGGCTGAATTTCCTGGCATTCCAAAATGTCAGGTTTTCACAACTTGTGGGTTCTATGAGTTTATAAAATCTACTCAGAAACTTACTCGACTTCTTCAATTCCCAGAGGAGCTAACCATTTCCTGACTCTTGGAATACTGGCAACCCAACTGGGTGGCATGCTGAAGATTGTTAAAAATAATAGAAAAAAGAAAAACCTTGGTTATTGTCAAAATATTGCCTCTGCCATACCCGTAACAAAGACTTGTACCTTGGAATGACTGGGATAGAAATCAGTAACAATTTATCAGAATATCTGTATTAGCTTGTGTTTAAAGTGACTTCTAATAAGGAAACCAAAGCTCTGATATATTAAGTGACATGTCTGAGATCACAGTGCTAATTAATAGCAACACTGGGAACAGAAATGTGCAGTGTTTTCCTGTTGCTGGAAGCTCTAAACTTGGACAGGAGAAACAGAAAGTGGCTTCTAGCTGTAAAAAAAAAAAAAAAAACAAACCCAAGATACTTCAATTAAATAGGAGACCAAAAGGAAACTCTCATGCCCTACGAGAACTATACAGTCTGAGAGGTAGAAAGAAAAAGATATACTTTTTCTTGGCAAGGACTCAGCCAATGAAAAGCCCTGGATATTTGTTGACTGTGGTTCCCTCAACTTCCTTTTTCCCTCTATAAAAGCATCACCTTTCCTTTCCGGGTGGGCACTTGAACAAGGCTCACTATGGGTACAGGTCCCAAATTGCAATTCTGTGCTGATCCTGAATAAATACATCTTCACTGGAGAAAGATTTGGCCATCTGTTTGCTTTAGGTCCATGCAGCTAGCTCAGTATCAATGATTCACAAACATGGCTTGCACTAGAATCAACCACAGAGCTTTGGCAAAATACATGTTACTCTTCGAGAGCAAGCATGCAGGTTTACCAGGCCTGGGTTAGGTTCTATGCCTCTGGATTTAAAAACAAACTCCACAGATAATTTCTATGCTTTGTAAAAGAAACAAAACTGAAGAGCATGTGTAATACGCATCTAATCAGCCTCAAATATTACCTTCCCCAGACATTCCTTCCAGGAGCTTTTTCCTGGTCTCTTCCAGCTCCTAAAGCTACATGTAAAAGAATGAAATTAGAACACTCTCTAACACCATACACAAAAATAAACTCAAAATGGATTAAAGACCTAAATGTAAGACCAGATACTATAAAACTTCCAGAGGAAAACATAGGCAGAACACTCTTTGACATAAATTGCAGCAATATCTTTTTGGATCCACCTCCTAGAGTAATGGAAATAAAAAATAAACAAATGGAACCTAATTAAACTTAAAAGCTTTTGCACAGCAAAGGAAACCAAAACAAAAAGACAACCTACAGATGGGAGAAAATATTTGTAAATGATGCTACCAACAAGGGATTAATTTCTAAAATACACAAACAGCTCATACAGCTTAATATCAAAAAACAAACAAGCCCAATCAAAAAATAGGCAGAAGACCTAAACAGACATTTCTCCAAAGAAGACATACAGATAGCCAACAGGCACATCAAATGATGCTATATATTTCTGATTACTGGAGAAATACAAATGAAAACTACAATGAGGTATCACCTCACACCAGTCAGAATGGCCATCATTAAAAAGCCTACAAATAATAAATGCTGGAGAGGGTGTGGAGAAAAGGGAACCCTCCTACACTGTTGGTGGGAATGTAAATTGGTGCAGCCACTATGGAGAGTAGTAGGGAGGTTTCTTAGAAAAGTAAAAACAGAGTTGCCATATGATCCTGCAATCCCACTCCCAGGCATATCTCCAGAGGAAACTAATTAAAAAAGATACAGATACTTCGATGTCTACAGCAGCACTATTTATAATAGCCAAGACATGGAAGCAACCTAAATGTCCACTGACAGATGAATGGATTAAGCAGATATCTATATCTATACACACACACACACACATGCATACATAATGGAATATTATTCAGCCATAAGAATGAAATAATGCCACCTGCATCAACATGGATAAACCTAGAGATTATTATACCAAGTGAAGTAAGCCATACAAAGACATATTATACAATGGTATATACTGCATTATATACCACTTCTATGTGGAATGTTACTAAATGATACAAATGAACTTTTTCCCAAAACAGAAGGAGACTCAGATTTAGAAAACAAACTTATGGTTACAAAAGGGGATGTACCGGGTGAGGTGGGGGAAGGGGAAGGGAGATGCATTAGGAGTTTGGGATTAACATATATACACTGCCATACATAAAGTAGGTAAACAACAAGGACCCACTGTCTAGTACAGAAAGTGAAAGTTGCTCAGTTGTGTCCAACTTTTTGCGACCCCATGGACTGTAGTCCATGGAATTCTCTAGGCCAGAATACTGGAGTGGGTAGCCTTTCCCTTCTCCAGGGGATCTTCTCAACCCAGGGATCAAACCCAGGTCTCCCACATTGCAGGCAGATTCTTTACCAGCTGAGCCACAAGGGAAGCCCAAGAATACTGGATGGGTAGCCTATCCCTTCTCCAGCGGATCTTTCCGACCCAGGAATTGAACCAGGGTCTCCTGCATTGCAGGCAGATTCTTTACCAGCTGAGCTATCAGGGAAGCACCACATAGCACAGAGAACTATACTTAAAATCTTGTAATAGCCTATAATGGAAAAGAATCTGAAAAAAAATACATGTATATGAATATTAATATATATATAAATATATATATATATATACATATAACCGAATCACTTTGCTGTACACTTGAAATTAACACAGCACAGTAAATTAACTACACTTCAATTTTAAAAAAGAAAAAAAGATCAAATGGGAGGCAACTTAGGTACACATCAGGTCTGATATAGGCACAGCTTGAGGCAGTGGTTTTAACAGTTTTGTGTGCTTCAGGATCATCTAAGATGCCTGTTAAAAATGCACTTAGCAGGTGCCACTTCCAAGTTGACTGAATTGCTTTATGGACACTTGATAATGGGTAATTAATAAACAAGTATATGCTAGAATCTGATCTGAAGACTGCTTTTATTATAACCTGGAAGTGAAGCTTTGGGAGCTAGTCAACTCTTACCCATTTCAAATCTTTCGGCTGCTCTTGTGTATCTATCAAAAAGAATCAATAGATGTGCATGACCAAGTTGGTCAAGTTTAGGTAAGCTCTTACCCAAGTGTTTGTTTCCAGTACTTGAAACAGCCTTCCTTTGGAGGCAGCACACAGTCTGTTTTCTGGTCCTGGCTTTGGAATACAGTCTGGCAGTGAGTAGGAAGTGAGCATTACTCATTTGTTGGGGTTTTGGCAGGATGGCATGTAAAAACAATGCCCAAAGAATTTCTGAGCCTGCTCAGAGAAAAACCAACACTTCCACATCTACAAAATAATCTGTGATGTGTACTTACTAAGTGTTGAGTTTGAAGGCGCTGAATTTGCTGATTGATAACTGCCTGTTTGGAGAATAGAACATACCTGCCAAGCACAATCTGCCACTCAATAATTTTCAGGGAACACAGATGGCAGGAGTATTTGGACCTTTACAGCTCTGATGACTGAGAGAATTTGTTTGTAGTTTAATTACTTTGCAGGTAAAACAGAGGACAGATGTAGCACACTAGGTCCATCCACAGGATGAGCCTAGGTATTGGCCCAAATCATCCTTCCTTGGCTCCTTGCATGAATCCCTGGGAACATGGAGATAAGACTCCAGAAATCTGTGCTGGTGAGGTCTTGCAGCCTGCACTGCCAGACGAGGCTGGTGAGAACCACTAGGAGAAACACCCCTGTCAGGATAATTATTAGGGCAGGCTGCTCACCAATAGATTGACATCCAGCCAAAGGAAAACATGAGAGAATGCGCTGGGGTGGGGAATGGGAGGAACAGTCAGAGAAATAAAGCAGAAAAAGAACTGGAAGATGAAACTGCAAAATTAAAGGTAATCCTGGCAAGACACTAAGGAAATTCTACTTTGGCCAGGAACAGCCTACCTCCTGATTCACTTTGCTGTCTGCTCGAGATCCAGAGAAGCCTGAAGATAACGGAGAAGTCCGAAAACACAAAAGAAGTGAAAGCTAAAAAGCGTGAAAAACAAACAAAACAAAAAATACTTTCTAATGGAAAAAATGTCATCCCCTTTGTGACAGGTTTTATTCACAGAAGTGACAGTGACGTAACTGTCATGTTTACATATTTACCCCTCACTGCACTCTGCAAGCTTTGAATGGAGGCAGCATGTGGTATTTATTGTGGAATTTCTGGCACAAGGCGTAATGTTTACAAATGGTAGGTGTTTGCTGAATGAATGAACACAGTGAAAATGTTTCTGTTTAAGTGGAAGGGTGGAGGATGGCAGGAGATAAGATATGAATTCTATGGGCACATGTAATAACACTCATGTTTCAGAAATTGCATCCCTTTGTTCCCTTATTGTTTCTTTCTTCTGTCCCTTATCATTTATTTCCTTCCCTTTCCACTTTTCTTTCTGTCCCTGCTCCTTTATTTCTTTCCTTCCTTTTCCTTCCCTCCTTCCTTCCTCCTGAAATTGAGCAAACTGAGGCTAAAAAGGGCTAGTTGATATTTCCAATTTCCTCCATGAAGGTGACGATAGAGCTGGGACAAAGATAATTCCTCTCATCACCCAAGCCAGGTCTCTTGTCTCCACATCACACACACTCCCTCTAGTTTAGATTTATGTACAATAGAAGAGAGCCAAGCTGTCACTACGACACTGAATGAAGCTCCTAATTACTCTCTCTGCATTGCTCTGAAATTATGACATCTACAGAAATTAGGGGCACTTCACACTCTGCTGTATTTCTGGCATAGGAAATGTTTGGCAGTGATGGCCATTAAGAGGACAGACATGAGTGATAGGAAACAAATTTTGTTAATAAGTATGTGTCAAAAAGTACAATACGTGTAGATGATCTACACAATAAATGTTTTCTAAAATTGACTGCTCTGAATTTCAATTACTATCATGAGCTTTGTCACACTTCAGCTGTATCCTCACAACACCCAAAGTAAATGAAAATATGAAAAATCTGCCAGTTCATATTTGTTTGAGTATATCATTCCATAAATGTGCATGTTGTTTTCCTAGCTAAATCCATCTGTTATTTTGGTATTGTGTAGACATAGCCACAATTCTAATTTTATTTTTGTATTGCCTCTGAATATTTCAGGGGGCAGAAGACTTGAATTCTCTTAGCCTCTCAGTAACCTGGAAATAATAGTAACTTAGCCATAGTTTTACTCACTAATATTAAAACTAGTAATAGACACCCTTCCATTATTTCATGGAGGATTAACAGAACACGTTAAATGATATTCAATGCATAGAGGAAGTTTTCCAAGGGCCAGCAAAAAACATCATTCATTTTATTTTTTAAGGGGAGTGAAATGGTGATAGTTGCCGAGAGCATAGGAAGTACTGTGAGGTATCAATCAACTTTACTTGCCCTCATGCGTATTCTTACTTTTCCCCAGAACTAATGAGCCCTGATTCTCACTGAACCTGAAGTTCTACTGAGATTCTGCTCTAGTGTTGATTTTTTTCTCTTGCCTTTGCATCTTCTATTTATTATTATTTTTTTAAGTTTTCACTCTATTTTATTTTATTCGCATCTTCTATTTAAATTTACTTTCTCATCTATACTTTGCTTATTAGAAATTTTGTTTCAGGGGAACAGCTTTCATTTTTTATTCTTTTACCTTTAGCAATGATTATTACTTGATAAAGTTTAATTTCAAGGATTGGAAGGGAAGAAGGCATGGACAGGTAGGGTTAATTTGGGGCCACTAGCCCATGAATCAGTTAAGTTCTTAGTGAGTAATAACCAAGAAAGCCAAGACTAATAAACAAGAGACAGTACTGTTTTTGTTTGTGTGTATATGACACAGAATTATCTTAATTTTTATTGGCTATTTAAAAATATGAGAGACTTCCTTGGTGGTCCAGTGGTTAAGAATCCACCTTCCAATGCAGGGGATGTGGTTCGATTCCTGATCAGGGAAATAAGATCACACATGCTGTGGGGAAGCTAAGCCTGTGTGCTGCGAACTCCTGAGCCTGTGTGCCACAACTAGAGGGAAGCCGATGAGCAGCAATGAAAGACCCTGCGTGCTGTAAATGAAGACCCAGTGCAGCCAAAAACAAATAAATACATACATTAAAAAAAGGATAAATGAGGTTAATTTTTTCTAAGTACTGGAACTTTAGAATAAGCTTTATCAAAGAAAATACTTGCCCAATATCCTTCAGTTTTCTCCCTCATCTGATAGGAAGTGCTAAAACTGCTAAACCAAAAAAAAAAAAAAAAAAAGATGAGAGAGAAAGAAAACAAAATGAGTATTATAGAAAAAGTAAGTAGTTGAAGACAACTTACTGACATCATCTGCCTTACAAATTGTTATTACCTGAAATAAAGAGAAGAAAGCAAAGCTGAATCTGAGCATTGGAAGAGATAAAAATCCACAAACCACTGTGCACCATGGGAAAGTTGAATGAGACTTTCAACTTTCATTGGTGAGAGGGTGGATGGAATCAGCTTGTAAGGTTTTGCTGGGTTTTGCCAGGGTTGAACATAAAGTTGTCCTGAGGGAAGCTAATGTGCCATAAATCCCTGTATCAGACTGGATTTGGAAAATTACCCCTGAGCATACATGGAGGTTTCCTTTGACTAAACAGATTTAGGGCTTGTTACTACATTTCAGTTAAGGCTTTTCTAATGGACATCTGGGATTACTTCAGAGATTGAACTATGATTCCATAGATGGAAATCAACTTCTCTTTGAATGGTATACTTACCAGATTTAAATGAACTTTAGGTTAAACATTCTTCCTCTCCTAAAGTCTAAGAACTTCTGAAAATGCATTTTCTTGTTATTGTTGTTGTTTTTTCTTTATCCAACATGAGTTTGCAGCTTTTCTTTTTTAAATTAATTTTTATTGGAGTATAGTTGATTTACCATGTTGTTAATTTCTGCTGTATAGCAAAGTGATATATATATATATATATACACACACACACATACATAGATATATCTCCACTCTTTTTTAGATTCTATTCCCATATAGGTTGTTGCAGAGAATTGAGTAGAGTTCCATGTGCTACCTAATAGTTCCTTACTAGTTATCTATTTTATATACAGCAGTGTGTGTATGTCACATGCATTGTATGTGTATTTAATGCTTTATTAACTTGTGACTTTTTGGGTTTCCTATGATATGAAACAATAAAACTCATTTTAACTCAATAACTTCCCATTTTTTTTCTTTTTTGTTTGTTTTTGGCTTTTATATAATCCTACAGTTTTAAACACTAAAGACTTTGCAGCAACTTGTTAAACCCATAGACCATGGATTTAGATGGCTTTGATGCACATCCCATTCCTACTACTGACTGGAAAGGCACCATTAGGCCACCATCTTTTTCAGTTTTCTTATTTGGTAAATTGGGAGAGGGAAGTAGTATGTGGACTCTTCACTGATAGAGTTGTGAGAATTTTATCATACAAATCTTCCTTGATTCAGTGGAGTTATGCTCCTATAAACCCATCAAAAGCAGAAAATATCTCAAGCTGAAAATGCATTGAATATGCCTCATCTACCAAACATCAGAGTTTACCTGAGCCTACCTTAAACATGCCCAGAACATTTACGTTAGCCTATTATTAGGCAAAATCATCTAACAGAAAGCCGATTTCATAAGAAAGTATTACTAACTCATGTAATTTCTTGAATAATATACTGGAAGTAAAAAAGAAAATGGACGTATGGGTACAGAAAGATTATGAGTGCATTGGTGATTCACCTTCATGATGGCATGGCTGACTGGGAGCTCTGGCTTGCTCCCACTGTCTGGCATCACCAGAAAGTATTGTTGGACACATTCCTAGTCTGAGAAAATATAAAAATTCAAAATTCAAAGTATAGTTTCTATCAAATGCGTATAGCTTTTGCACCATCATAAAGTCAAAAGATCCTAAGTTGAACCACCATAAACTGGGACTGTCTGTACTCCAGGTGTCAAGCTCATAGTAAGCAATAAAGGTCAACTATTATAATAACTACTCAGTATATAAAACTAATTTCTCTTCTCTCAGTGACTTGATTCTTATCATAAAACGCAAATGGATATGTAGGACTGATGTCAGTGAGTTGGCAGGATAGGAACTCTCAGACCTTGTTCCAACTGACTTACCAACAATATATGGTCCAGAAAGCCTTTATGAGAAATCCAGAAACCAGTGAAGATGACTGAATACTCCAGGAAAGGGCAAAGCCAAGAATAGTCACACGGAAATGGGTAAGAAAAATTGTTGCATTTTACCCATGCTAGCCCTTCCCCAAAGCCAGAATGGCTTGGGGTGACTGGAAAAAAACACTGAATTCAATGCTTCTTTGGAGGGTAAGAGAAGAGTGGAATGTATGGCCAGTATTCCAGCCACTCAAGGGGCTGCCTGAGGGACAGGCTTCTGTCTCCCCTGACTAGGAGTGCTGATGGGGAGTTAGCTTACTTTTGAAGCCTGGGCACTGCTGAGAAGAAAATAGAGCCTGGTGGCTTATTACAGGACCAAAGCACCCAGAGATCCACAACAGACAATGGAGAGAGCATGACATTACAAGACCCTAAAAAACAAACTGGAAAATCTGTATAGTTGGGAAATTGCATGAACAAGTAGAAGAGAAGACACAATGTCAGAAAATGCTGAAGAGGGCCCTAGAATCTTAAGCCAAGTTGACTGGTGAAGGTTTTTTATACAAAGCCAGTCCCTAAAGACTAGAAAAGTTGATGTTTTTTGTTTCAAATACCCAAACTCCAGCAAAAACCAACAAGGCATTTGAAGACACAGGGAAACATGGCTCAACTAAAATAAATAAATAAAATAAGTAAATCAATACATCTATGAATTAATAACAAAGAAGTCAAAATAATTCTATTTTGGAAGCGCAATGAACTTCTGTCAAAAACAAAAACACAGAAAATAACGTGTTGGTGAGGATGTAGAGAAATCAGAGCTCTGTATACTGTTGGAATGTAAAATGGTGCAGCTGGTATGGAAAACAACATGGAGCTTCCTGAAAAAACTAGCAACAGAATTATCATGTGATCCAGGAATCCCACTTCTAGGTAAAAATCCCACTTTTTGGCAGGTCAAAGAATTGGAAACAAGTTCTTAAATAGATATCTGCACACTCATATTCATTATAGCATATTCTCAATAGCCAAGAGGTGGATATCCATAAGAGATAGGAAAATGTGGCATATACACACAATGAAACATTGTTCTCCGTTAAAAAAGGTGAAGATTGGGCTTCTCAGGTGGCTCAGTAGTAAAGAATCTGCCTACTGATGCAGGGGACACGGGTTCACTGCTGATCTTGGAAGATCCCACATGCTGTGGAGCAAATAAGCCCACGTGCCACAACTACTGAGCCCATGCACTTTAAAGAGCCTGTGCTCCACAACAAGAGAAGCCAACACAATGAGAAGCCTGTCCACTGCAACTAGAGAATAACCCCCGCCCTCCAAAACTAGAGAAAGCCCAGGTGTAGCAATGAAGATTCAGCACAGCCAAACATAAATAAGTAATTTTTTTTTAAAGGTGAAAATCCCATCCTACGCCACCATATGGATGAACCTTGTGGATACTATGCTAAGATAAATATGCCAGTCACAAGAGGACAATTACCTTATGATTCTACTTACATGTGATATCCTAATTAGTTAAATTCTTAAAAAATAGAATCACAGTTGCCAGGAGCTAAGGGTATGGGGGAAAAGGGAGTTGTCTTTCATTAAAATCAAGACATCATGCCCCAAATGGAGTTGTTCATCATAAGCACCATGTTACCAAACCAAGACTTAACTGAATTGCTATTTCAGCTCTCCCAAAAAAGGAATCTTAAACCAGTCACTCATGAATCACCTAATCAGTACTTGTTAGATAATGTGCCTAATAGACCCCTGCCATTGTCTAAAGGAAAGTGACCTTGGAATAATGAGCCCATTTTTTTTTTCCTGGTCTAGTATAACTTCCTTGATCCCACTCCTTTCTGCCTAGAAAGTCTTTCATTTTGTACAGCGTCTCAGAGCTCCTTCCTATCTGCTAGACTGAAGGCTACCTGATTTGCAAATCATTGAATTCCAGTAAGATCTTTAAATTTTACTCTATTGAACTTCACTTTTTAATACTTTCCATGAGTGGTTTCAGTTTTACAAAATGAAAATTTTCTATAGATCTGTTGCACATGTGCTTAGAGTTAACACTGCTGTACCTGCACTATACACTTAAAAATGGCTAATATTTTAAATTTAGTTATGTGTCTTAACAAAAAAATTTTCATATTAGAGTGAGCTCTAAAAAATTTATACTTCATCTATTCCCTTTTATTCCTATGCCAGTATAGTGTCACAATTTCTCTTATGGTCTCTTCTCCTTGAACTTACCACTACTTCCATTTCCTTTGTTGTTTGAATTTTTCATTCACTGCCAAATGATTGAGAATAATAGATTTCAAATTTCTTTAAGAAATATTTATAAGAAAACTACACAACTCTGAAGATTCAATCAACAGATGTTTGTCTAAACCACAACTGTTTCTTCATGCTACACCAACCCAGAGTGATAATTGGTTCTGAGTAATCTATTGTTTGGAAGGAAAAATAATTTTCTCTTTTCCTTTCTAGTTCCTTTTCTATAATAAAAGATTAATAGGAGGAAAAAAGACAGAAATTTAAAAACACGTATACCTGTTGTATACATGGGAAAGTGGCTTCCCTGATGGTTCAGCAGTAAAGAATCTGCCTGCAATGCAGGTAAGACACAGGAGATGCAAGTTCGATCCCTGGGTCGGGAAGATCCCCTGGAGAAGGAAATGGCAACCCACTCCAGTATTCTTGCCTGAAAAATCCCATGGACTTCCAGTACAAATCATTGCAAAGAGTCACACGTGACTGAGCACACACATGGGAAAGACCCAAAAAAACTGAGTAACTTTCTGAAATGGCCCAAGCCACCACCTTAAATATCACTTTCAGCTAAAGGCAAAACATGGTGGGGGTGGGGGAGCCAGTTATGGGAGCATATCAGGCAATGTACATTAACCAGGGTATGTTTGTTCTGCAGATTCAAGTCACTGCCTTCTGCAGCAATAAGAGTGTCTAGAGATTTTGTCATTCTCCTCTTACTGGTACAGAGAGAGACGAGAGACACTCTTGCAAATGGAGATTTGCTTTATAAATTTAAGTTTATCTTACAAGAGAGTAACTTCTACTCAGATGTCAGAGCTTCTCTTGTGTCTATTTCTCAAAAATAAGCAGCTCAAAATAATCCTCATGCCAAAGAGGCATAATTTGGGGTGGCATACTCTGCCAATAACCTCAGATATGCAGATGACACTGCCCTTGTGGCAGAAAGTGAAGAAGAACTAAAGAGACTCGTGATGAAAGTGAAAGAGGACAGCGAAAAAGTTGGCTTAAAGCTCAACATTCAGAAAACTAAGATCATGGCATCTGGTCTCATCACTTCATGGCAAACAGATGGGGAAACAGTGGAAACAGTGACAGACTTTATTTTCTCAGGCTCCAAAATCACTGCAGATGGTGACTGCAGCCATGAAATTAAAAGACACTTACTCCTTGGAAGAAAAGTTATGATCAACCTAGACAGCATATTAAAAAGCAGAGACATTACTTTGCCAACAAAGGTCCATCTAGTCAAAGCTATGGTTTTTCCAGTAGTCATGTATGGATGTGAGAGTTGGACCATAAAGAAAGCTGAGCGCCGAAGAATTGATGCTTTTGAACTGTGGTGTTGGAGAAGACTCTTGAGAGTCCCTTGGACTGCAAGGAGATCCAACCAGTCCATCCTAAAGGAGATCAGTCCTGAATATTCATTGGAAGGACTGATGCTGAAGCTGAAACTCCAATACTTTGGCCACCTGATGTGAAGAACTGACTCATTTGAAAAGACCCTGATGCTGGGAAAGATTGAGGGCAGGAGGAGAAGGGGATGACAGAGGATGAGATGGTTGGATGGCATCACCGACTCAATGGACATGAGTTTGAGTAAACTCTGGGAGTTGGTGATGGACAGGGAGGCCTGGCGTGCATGGGGTCACAAAGAGATGGACACGACTGAAGTGACTGATACTCTGCTACCTTTCAGTATAAACCAATTCTAAAACTAGGGAGGGTATAGTAAAATGTACCTCCACAGTTAGTAAATGTAGGGGAAAAAAGTAAAGAAAACCACTAGACCATTAAGGTATGACCTAAATCAAATTCCTTCTGATTATGTAGTGGAGGTGATGGATAGATTCAAGGGATTAGGTCTGGTAGACAGAGTGCCTGAAGAACTATGGATGGAAGTTTGTAACACTGTTCAGGAGGCAGTTATCAAAACCATCTTCAAGAAAAAGAAATGCAAGAAGGCAAACTAGTTGTCTGAGGAGGCCTTACAAATGGCTGAGAAAAGAAGAGAAATGAAAGGCAAAGGAGAAAGGGAAGATACACCCATGTGAATGCAGAGTTCCAGAGAACAGAAGGAGAGATAAGAAAGCCTTCTTAAGTGAACATTGCAAAGAAATAGAGGAAAAACAAAAGAATGGAAAAGACTAGCAATCTCTTCAAGAAAACTGGGAGATACCAAGGGAATATTTCATTCAAAGATGGGCATAATAAAGGACAGAAATGGAAAGGACCTAACAAAAGCAGAAGGGATTAAGAAGAGGTGGCAAGAATACACAGAACTATAGAATAAAGGTCTTAATGACCCAGAAAACCACGATGGTGTGGTCACTCACCTAGAGCCAGACATCCTGGAGTGTGAAGTCAAGTGGGCCTTAGGAAGCATTACTACAAACAAAGCTAGTGGAGGTGATGGAATTTCAGCTGAGCTATTTAAAATCCTAAAAGATGATGCTGTTAAAGTGCTGCACTCAATATGCCAGCAAATTTGGAAAACTCAGCAGTGGCCACAGGACTGGAAAATGTCAGTTTTCATTCCAATGCCAAAGAATGTTCAAACTACCATACAACTGTGCTCATTTCGCATGCTAGCAAGGTAATGCTCAAAATCCTTCAAGCTATGTTTCAATAGTATCTGAATTGAGAACTTCAAGACATACAACCTGGATTTAGAAAAGGCAGGCAAACCAGAGATCAAATTGCCAATATCCACTGGATCATAGAAAAAAACAAGGGAATGTAAAAAAAAAAAAAAATCTACTGCTTCATTGACTACGCTAAAGCCTTTGACTGTATGGATCACAGCAAACTGTGGAAAATTCTTAAAGAGATGGGAATATCAGATCACCTTACCTGTCTCCTAAGAAACCTGTATGCAGGTCAAGAAGCAACAGTTAGAACCAGACATGGAACAATGAACTGGTTCCAAATTGGGAAAGGAGTATGTCAAGGCTGTATACTGTTACCTTGCTTATTTAATTTCCACACAGAGTATATTATGTGAAATGCTGGGCTGGATGAAGCACAAGCTGAAATCAAGATTGCCAGGAGAAATACCAATAACCTCAGATATGCAGATGATACCACCCTTATGGCAGAAAATGAAGAGGAACTAAAGAGCCTCTTGATGAAGATGAAAGAGGAGAGTGAAAAAGCTGGCTTAAAACTCAACATTCAAAAAACTAAAATCATGGCATCCAGTCCCATCACTTCATGGCAAACAGATGGGGAAAAAGTGGAAACAGTGACAGATTTTATTTTCTTGGGCTCCAAAATCACTGTGGATGGTGACTGCAGCCATGAAATTAAAAGACGCTTGCTCCTTGGAAGAAAAGCTATGACAAACCTAGACAGGCATATTAAAAAGCAGAGACATTACTTTGCTGACAAAGGTCTGTATAGTCAAAGCTATGGTTTTTTCCAGTAGTCATGTATGGATGTGAGAGTTGGACCATAAAGAAAGCTGAGCACCAAAGAATTGATGCTTTTGAACTGTGGTGTTGGAGAAGACTCTTGAGAGTCCCTTGGACTGCAAGGAGATCCAACCAGTCCATCCTAAAGGAAATCAGTCCTGAATATTCATTGGAAGGACTGATGCTGAAGCTGAAACTCCAATAGTTTGTCCACCTGATGCGAAGAGTCAACTTATGGGAAAAGACCCTAATGCTGGGAAAAATTGAGGACAAGAGGAGAAGGGGGTGACAGAGGATGAGATGGTTAGATAGCATCACTGACTCAGTGGACGTGAATTTGAGCAACTAAGGGAAATTGTGAAGGAAAGGGAATCATGGCCTGCTGTGGGTCATGGGGTTGCAAAGAGTCAGACCTGATTTAGTGATTGATCAACAACATAGTTAGTAAAGGCAAAGCTGTATCACACAAAACAAAAACCAAACCAAACCATGAACTGAATGTCCACACCTTAACATCATTTTCCCATCTGGATGGTTTATCTTTTTGCCAACTGTCTCTCCTGTCTTGTTGAAACCTGTCTTATAGATTTCCCTTATCCTTTGCACAAAGTTGCTAAAGTAGCAAAGAATGTAAATCTGACCTTGTTTTTGTAAAGTGGAATTTCCCATTTCCATTTATAAGCTATTGCTTTGCTGGGCTTATCAGTGTATTTAGCATATCACTTTACAATGACTTGTTAAAGAAAGAGCAGGCACGGGTCAATATCTGAGGCCACTTTGCAACTGATTTCATTTTTTATGTTTTTATTCTTGAGTTTCCTCTCCCCACCAAATACTATACTAGAAGCAAAAGATTAAAACAAGGCAAAACAAAAAAATATAGTCCACAGTTTTATCTTAAAGTTCCTAGTCAGGGATTATCTTCGGAACTCCACTTGAACAAACTTAGGCACAAAGGGACTTGATCCACTTTGGTAACCAATGTTACTCTAGTAGCCAGTGGTGCAGCCAGGCCTCTGAGACAAGGGGCACCGTGGTGTTCTCTCTGCCAGGCTCTGCTTCTCCGTGGTGGTCTCCTTCATCTTCTGTAATCCATCTTCCACAAGTTCTTCAGCCCGGCTCTCACAGCTCCTGTCTTCACAGCTTCATCATCAGAGAGGGGCTGAGCGGGGCCCACATCCCAGAGAAGCGCCCTGACTCCCCGGCACATAGTCCGCCCCTGTCATTGTGTCTAGGAAGATGCTAACTTGTGACTGGCAGCCCCCACCAGGCTCCTTTGTTGCGGTGAGAGCACAAATGACTAAGCTGTGTGTCTGTTCTGAACGTTAATAAGTATTTTGTGAGATCAAAAATAAATTTGGAAGAGAATCTCCTCCCCCTGGCCTAGGTTAGTTGAGCAAGATAAAAAGGTATGGATGGATTCAAATAAAATCCTGTGAGGCATTTCTCACAATTATTATTCACCCACCTATTCCCTTTCAAAGAGAAAGTTTAAAGCAGCCCTGTTTGGAGTAAATAACTGCTTTTCCTTCTGGTCATAATCATCTGTATATTCTTGGTTTAAAATTACTGTTGGCATCCTGCAGTTTTCTCTTCCCAGATCCACAGCTACATTTTGCTTGTGATGTTTTATGTCTGGGCATCTCTTTGGGTCAATTCTGTTAACTGACTTCCCCACAGGAAGAAGAAAACCATGTCCCACCCTAGCATGTGGGAGGGTTTTTATCTCATGTTATAGAATGTTTTATATGACATTCATTTACATTTTCCTTCATGTGACGGACTGCAGATCTCTCTCTTCTTGTATAATGTCAGTTTGGTGCTAAAGTGAAATGTGAAGCTTTACAGGCGTCTTTTCAAAAGAAATATTATCCATGAACTCTAAAGCAATAAAAAAAAAATTCCGTGGAAGATGTAGCAGAATGAGGAACAAATCTAGATGGTGGGAAGAAAACAACCCTGGAAATAGCATTTTGGTTTGCGTGACCAAAGGGGGATAATCCAAAAGGGTGAGCAGCAGTGTGCTGAGGCATTTGGATGATGATACCGCACATGGAAAGAGTGACTCCACATGACGGTGTCTGAACAGGTCATAAAGGGCTGAGTTGGAGGTGAGAGATTGACTTTTGCATCATAGAAACATCCTCAAGGAGCTTGTGATGAGGAAACGTGGGCATATAGGCTGAATCTGCAAATGCCTCACAGTTTTCCTATCTCGCTCTCTAAGTATAATCTCCTGTGGCCAGTGAATTCCCGTTTGCTCCCTGGTAATCACAAGTGCTTTTAAGCAGTGAGGTTCTGTTACTTTATTCTTGATTTGTTACAGATGGTCACGACAAGATGAATCATTTGTGGCTGCAGTGAGGAGAATAAAACTCCAGACTTCAGTGCCTGGTTTACTGATCACTGCACACCAACCACAGCGGCCCCCATGGCAGCAGATGTCTGTGGGTCCTTACCGGGAAGCAGAGAAAACCTGTTGCCTTCTCGGTCTAGTAGATGTGATGCTATCCAGCTGCCAACTACCAGGCTTCTGGTGCCTGGTTAGGGTGGAAACTGCTTGTTCCTAAGAAGCGGTTGTTGAATAATAAGTCATAAGAACATCCCTGCAAATAACCTACCAATACATACGACCAGCAGATAAGGCTTCCTGTCGCTTTCCTTACAATGAAATTTAATACTCTGGTCCTGGGGAATAAAATTGAACCACGGCCCATCAGTTCTCTCAACTTATGCTTTTACTTGTGTCATCAAGTTTGTTTGTTTTTTTTTTCTGAAAAGGGTGTAGAACTTTAGTGGACTATCCCAAGCACCTCTGTGTTGTTAGATGATGGCTAACATTTTTCAACAATAAAGCATTTGTACATTAAAGTATGTACTTTTTAAAAAAAGATATAATGCTATTGCACACTTAATGGACTACAGTATAGTCTAAGCATAATTTAATATGCACTAGGAAATAAAAAGAAGTTAATTTGTGCAACTCAGTTTGTGATATTTGCATTATTGCAGTGATCTGGAACCAAACCTGCGATATCTCCAAGGTATGCTTGTAATCTTGGATCAGTAGTGATGACCTCTCTTCCCTTTCTTATATTGCTGATGTGTGGCTGCTGCTTCCTTTTTTTTTAAAATTAGCTTCTCCAGGTAAACAAATCTTGGCTCTCTTTCTCTAGATGTACGTGTCTCTTCAGATTTGGGGGTAGCAAGATGGCCTGTGACCTTAGTTCTTTGATGGGTCCAAGAAAAGGCATTCCAGTCTGTCCAGCTTCTTCTAAGTATGGGGATGATGACTTTCAAGCTCTTTATGTGTCTGTGCTAAAACTACAAATGCAAACATTTCTATGTATAGATTAGGCTATTTGTATCTACAAAGTCAGATATAAGATATATAATTTATTCTAGTTTATTCACAAAATTAAAATTCAAAGTTAAAATATTTTTAGGAAGAACATTTTATATCCAAAGAGAACATACATGGCAGAGCTGAGATAAAACTAAGCTTGCACTAAATTTATGCTAGTATAATTGCATCTGGGTGAATTTGGTTTCCAGCAAACATTTATATACCCCAGACTGTGTGTGAAATGATGCTGGGCTCCACCAATACAGGAAGCACAAGGATAAAACTATCAAACTCAGGGAGCTGACATTCAGTCGGCAATAGACCAGTGAATAAAGAATGTGACATGTTATAAAAAAAATATGAGCATGGTGTTATGGGAAGAATGAGGTAATTCTCAACATGAAAGTACAATTTCAGAATTAGTTTTCATATAGTCATTTAGATTTCCGTCTTCAGCACTCCAAAATGCACTGGGTAATGGGGCTTGTCCCCTAGAGACCATGAGACTTTGCAGGGTGCCAGGGACATATGTTGAAAGGAGTTCTGCACACAAATTGCATTAGCATCAGTGTTAATCCCCATTTCCCTAATCGGCTTATGGAAAGACATCTCCAATATTGACATTTCTCTACTTTATCTTCTTTTCTAAAAACCGTATGATCTGGTTTTGACAGGAATACACATATTTAATTCTCTAGAAAATTATATATATTTGAGGTTTCAGAGTGTTAAATGATTTTTTACAAAGCAGTATTTTTGCATTCTTGAAGAACAAAATGTGATACACAGTCTCAGAAAACAGAGAGACTTCTACAAAGAATAAGAGAATCACCTGACTGCCATCAGGACAGGCATTGCCTAGCAACCGTCTGTGATTTGCATTGATTAAATCAGCAGGTTCCACAGTCCCAAGGAAGAAGACCTCTGCATTATTATTTAAAATATTTTTAATTTGCGGTCAAAGTTTATACTCAATTATTTCTTTTTGCTTTTATACTGTCCTCCAGATCTAAGCATGGAATGGTATGTGTGTCTTTGCATTTTGACAACACATATAGTCCACTTGTTTATAAAAATGCTACAACTCTGAGATAGCTCTCAGGTCACTTAATAAAACTGTCATTTTTCCCTATTATTATTATTTTTATTTTCTTTTCTCACACCCTCACCTCACAGACAACATGTGCCTCATTTACAAACCACACCAGGAATACTGATTTTTCTTGATAACAGTAGTGCCTCTCAATTTTTATACTCTCTACAAGGCTAAGGAAGACTAGAGCTTGAAAGGCCATACTGAAGTGCTTTCATAATTTAAACTGGAGTCACAACATCTTAGTTTTCATCTTTCAGGGACCACCCTTTGTTGTTGTTTTTTTTTTTTTTTGCTAGATCAAAGACATAGACCAGAAATATGCACCCAAGTGGATGACTGACAAGAGTTCAGAGACTAGCCGTGGTGTTCCGGACTCAATGTTCACGCCAAAGCCTAGTCAGTAGTGTTCCTTTCCTGCCCTCCTTTCTTATGGCCCTCTCATGAAAGCTGTGGAGAATTTGAGAGGACCAAAACTTATAGTTCTCAGCACATTGTATTCCCTTCTATACGTTCAAAATCTGAAGTTTCCTTTAAAATGTCTATGTACCTCTGGCTTTTCCCTTTCTAAATCCTCCAACATGAAACCTGAATGGCTCCCAAGGTGAGCCCTTGGCTTTGCCTCGCAAACCCTGGCCAGCCAGTGCAGTTACAACAGGGCCTGACGCTAGCCTCTGTGAGAGGCTATGTTCAAGGCTGTCAGCTCTGAGTTCAGTCTCTCCATCCATTAGCACACTGGACACAGTTAAAGATGAGAAAACAAATCTTAACCTGTCAAGTTTCACAGAGACCTATCTCTCTCTTCCTTTATTAAAGGGACTGGCTTAGTAACTCTGAAAATGAAAACCCTCTAGTTCTAGTGCTTTATGCCTTGTCACATCACCACGTATAAAATGCATTAACTGTATGATCTGTTCTTCCACTAAGGAATGAGGGCCAGTTCCCAGGCAGGGTGGCAGAAACCGTGCATTTTCCCCGGTGGAGTTCAGAATGGACCAAATTCTGCAGTGAACTCATTCCTTTTCCATGGAGTTCAGAGTTGCCAATATCTGCATCTACATATGCTCTCTCGATCTTCCAGGACATACCCGAAGTTGATTTGAAGGAAGCTTAGGAATCAACATTAGCTTAAAGCCTGAGAATGTGTGGTCTCTGCCTGAGTAATTTTGTTATTAAACAGTTTGTGGAAGAGAAAACACATGAAACAAAAACAGAAGCTGAATCTATCAAATGTTCACTGGGTTGTTCTAATATTTTCCTGTGAGAATAAACTAATGAAATCATGGATCATTGATATATAAACTGCTCAAAAATCCCTTTAGTCTTCTGGAGGCCATAAAAATGAGAGGACCACAATGATCCACTTATTTCTTTCATTTAGCATCCACTGATCATCTAAAACATGATACCCAATGCCCTAGATATCAGAAATACAAATACTACAAACACCTTCTTTTATATATAAAAAAAGAATACGTATGCATATGTATATGCTTAAGAAATGCATAGTCAATCAAAAACTGGCATATATTTGTCACATCAAGTTGTAGATGTCAGCTTTCTATGCAAATTAATTCCTCAGGATGGTTTAATTTCAAGTGCTTTTATTCATAAAATTATGTGTTTGGCTCTTCCCCACCCCATTCCACATTCTTAAGCTTATGTTATTTAAATCTGAAGAAGAAAAATAAGTAAAGACACCACATTCAGTAAGAAACACACATCAGGGAAACTTAAGGGCCTGATATATTACCACAAGTGAGCTATAACATGGAGCATTTAAGCAATTCCACACCTATCAAGCTCTGAAACATCCAACAAAAGGAGGCTATGGTGTTTTCTTGGCTTAATTAGTCAAAGGATTTCTTTCACTTTTCCATCTGATTTTGCATCAACAGACCCAACCAAAAATGCAAGAGAAACCTCTTTGTTCCAAAGCATATCCTCCAAGGCCACTGGGCCTCTGCGCTGGACTCCATCTTGGCATGTGGGAAAGGGACCTTGGACAGGTGAGGTGTGGAAAAAGAAGTGAGATCATTGGCCACAGGCAAAGAAAGACCTGGAAGAACTGCCTTAACTAAGTGATTTGAACTCCTTCTCCGGTGTACTCCTCCTCCTGGGGAGGACACCTACATTCTTTCTCTCCTGGTATGTATCTCTGTGTCATGGATCTTTGTGTCATTGTCTTAAAATAAACAAACTATTTCTCTGTGAGCTCTCCCACTTTTTGTGTTGTATCTCTAATAATAAACTTTGTACTTGTTTTGACGGTTTTTGCTTCCTTGACAAATTCATTTTACAATGGAAGCAAGAGCCAGGGCCACTTTGCTTCTAGCCTCTAGCCCCTGGTGGACTGGTGGCTAGGATTCCTGGTTTTCACACAGGCTTCTCAGGTTCATTTCCCGGGCAGGGAACTAAGATCTCACTTCAAGCCACCACTCACTGCTGTCTCCTTGTGATAGCTAGGATTGTTGATCCGGGCCACACTGTTTAAGGCAGATTGGCAGAGAGATGTAAAGGGTGCAACAGTCAGTGAGAAGGATGCCGTTCTCCTGTAGGTAGTTTGAACTCAGAAATAATTGAGAGCTTCAGAAAGGAGGGATGAGCCTCAGAGAACATTTAAGAGAACTGACCAGTCTATCAATGATATGAGGCATAAGAGATCATGTGTTTCCCTTGTAGCTCAGTCAGTAAAGAATCTGCCTGCAGTGCAGGAGACCGGGGTTCGATCCCTGGGTTGGGAAGATCCCCTGGAGAAGGAAATGGCAACCCACTCCAGTATCTTTGCCTGGAAAATCTCATGGACAGAGGAGCCTGGGGTTGCAAAGAGTCAGGCATGACTGAGCGACTAACACACTTATGTTTCCAGTCAAGGTATATTATTAAGGACTAGATTTACCCTTTCACATAAAACAAACGTAGAAAAACATGGCCAAAATATATGAATAACTAGATCTCAATGGATCATTCAATCAAAGACAGGGATTGCTGAGATTTGGAAAACAAATTGGTCAACCTAATTATCAAAGATTTATGGGGTAAATATGATTAAAAAGTGGCAACATATATCAAACGTTGGGAGGTGTTGTGCCAGAAAAGTAAGGAAGCATTCAGAGACATTAAGACTGTAAAAACAGATGCAGGGTACTGTTTTAGTCTGAGGTTTTATGTCACTTTGATTTTTTGCTTGTTTCATTTTTGTTCTTTTCTAGATGTATGCTCTGGGCTTCCCAGGTGACACAGTGGGAAATAATCCACCTGGCAATGCACGAGACATAAGTTCAATCCCTGGAGTAGGAAATGGCAACCCACTACAGTATTTTTGCCTGGAAAATTCCATGCACAGAGGAGCCTGGTAGGCTACAGTCCATGGAGTTGCAAAGAGTCAGACATGACTGAACACAGAACACAACACAAGACACATGCTCCAAGTTTAAAGGTGAAATGGCGAGGCCCTAAACACTGCAATCTGTGGCCAAAGTTCAATAAATCAGGACCAAGATAAATGAATTAAAAATCATATTGACTGGTGGGCAGCTGTACTTTAAAGGTGATAGTTCTCCTCCAAGAGATCAAATCAAACGAGTTCCACAACAGACCAATTTTCCCTAGAGTTGTTGAGATGTATTTCATTTTTATCTTATACTAGATCTTTGAAACCTAAACTGTTGTGAAGGAGTGGCAATTATCTACCAAGTTGATGCAGTAAATAACTCAGCTTGAATCCTCATATGTCTTCAATTTTGACGTAATAGGTGTGAAAAACAGATTTCTAAGAAATAATTTTCATTTTTCTGTGTTTGGAACATTCTCTTATTATTACTAGTGACCTAAGTAAAAATAAATTCACAAGCTATTAACATTATTTCAATATTCACAAAATAAAAAAGAAAACTCCTTCAGTTTTAGCATAAACACACACACACTCCTTCCCACTGAACGTTCTCTCATCTTTATGACATTCATTTGCTCATAGATAGCTGTGATTTCTGCCAAGCTTCTAGTGAAACAGGACATATTTATGACTAAGACTTTCACAGTTTCAAAAAATTTCAACTAGATAGTTGAGAAACTTAATATCTTCACCCTCTATAGTCACTATAATTCATGCATATATCAATGTTGAACAAATTTGAATTTCTTGTTGTTGCCAAATTTACAATCAGTACTTTATAGTTAGTGGATTAAGAACATCTTTAATTCTTTCTTGAGGTTGATAGAAGAGTAACTTGATTTCTTTGACCTACTTTTGTACTTTCCCCTTATGGTATTAGCTCATGGGGTTTTATATTATTTCTCCCAATGGAAAATATAAGACTTCCATAAATGAGGCCTTGATATCTAAAATGTTTATTGCTTATTAGGTATACAACTTGCAAATATTTTCTCCCATTCTGCAGGTTGCATTTTCATTTGCTGACAGTTTCTTTTGCTGTGCAGAGACTCTTGAGTTTAATAGAGTCTCACTTGTTTATTTTTGCTTCTGCTATCTATACTTTTGGTGTCCTATTCAAAAATTCATTGCTAAGGCCAATGTCAGAGAGCTTTCCCCCTACATTTTCTTCTAGGAGTTTGATGATTTTGAGTCTTAAAGTCTTTTATCCACTTTCAGTTGATTTTTGTGTATCATGTATGCATGCATGCTAAGTTGCTTCAGTTGTGTCCAACTCTTTGCGACCCCGTGGACTATAGCCTACCAGCCTCCTCTGTCCATGGGATTCTCCAGGCAAGAGTACTGGAGTGGGTTGCCATGTCCTCCTCCAGGGGATCTTTCTGACCCAGGGATGGAACCTGCGTCTCCTGTGTCTCCTGCATTAGCAGGTGGGTTCTTTACCACTAGTGCCACCCGGGGAAGCCTATATGATGTATGGTAAGGGTACAATTGCATTCTTTTGCATTTTGGGTTGTCTGAGGAGACCTTACAAATAGCTGAGAAAAGAAGAGAAGCAAAAGGCAAAGGAGAAAAGGAGAGATATATCCATCTGAATGCAGAGTTCTAAAGAATAGCAAGGAGAGATAAGAAAGCCTTCCTCAGTGATCAATGCAAAGAAATAGAGGAGAATGATAGAATGGGAAAGACTAGAGATCTCGTCAAGAGTATTAGAGATATCAAGGGAACACTTCATGCAAAGATGGGCACAATAAAGGACAGAAATGGCATGGACCTAACAGAAGCAGAAAATATTAAGAAGAGATAGCAAGAATACAAAAAAGAACTGTACAAAAAAGATCTTAATGACCCAGATAACCACAGTGGTATGATCACTCACCTAGAGCCAGACATCTTGGAGTGTGAAGTCAAGTGGGCCTGAGGGAAGAATCACCATGAACAAAGCTAGTGGAGGCAATGGAATTCCAGCTGAGCTATTTCAAATCCTAAAAGATGCTGCTGCTAAAGTGCTGCACTCAATATGCCAGCAAATTTGGAAAACTCAGCAGTGGCCACAGGACTGGAAAAGGTCACTTTTCATTCCAATCCCAAAGAAAGGCAATGCCAAAGAATGTTCAAACTACCACACAATTGCACTCATCTCACATGCTAGCAAAGTAATGCTCAAAATTCTCCAAGCTAGGCTTCAACAGTACATGAACCAAGAACTTCCAGATGTTCAAGCTGGATTTAGAAAAGGCAGAGGAACCAGAGATCAAATTGCCAACATCCGTTGGATCATAGAAAAAGCAAGAGAATTCCAGAAAAACATCTACTTCTGCTTCATTGACTACGCTAAAGCCTTTGACTGTGTGGATCACAACAAACTGTGGAAAATTCTTAGAGATGGGAATACCAGACCACTTTACCTGCCTCCTGAGAAATCTGTATGCAGGTCAAGAAGCAACAGTTAGAACCAGACATGGAACAATGGACTGGTTCCAAATTGGGAAAGGAGTATGTCAAGCTTGCATATCATCACCCTGGTTATTTAAATTATATGCAGAATACATCATGCGAAATGCTGAACTGGATGAAGCACAAGTTGGAATCAAGATTTCCAGGAGAAATATCAATAACCTCAGATATGCAGATGACACCACCCTTACAGCAGAAAGCAAAGAGGAACTGAAGAGCCTCTTGATGAAAGTGAAAGAGGAGAGTGAAAAGCTGGCTTAAAAGTCAACATTCAGAAAATGAAGATCATGGCATCTGGTCCCATCACTTTATGGCAAAGAGATGGGGAAACAATGGAAACAGTGAGAGAGTTTATTTTCTAGGACTCCAAAATCACTGCAGATGGTGACTGTAGCCATGAAATTAAAAGACACTTGCTCCTTGGAAGAAAAGCTATGACAAACTTAGCATATTAAAAAGCAGAGACATTATTTTGCCAACAAAGGTCTGTCTAGTCAAAGCTATGGTTTTTCCAGTAGTCATGTATGGATGTGAGAGTTGGACCATAAAGAAAGCTGAGTGCTGAAGAATTGATGCTTTTGAACTGTGGTGCTGGAGAAGACTCTTGAGAGTCCCTTGGACTGCAAGGAGATCAAACCAGTCAATCCTAGAAGGGAAATCAGTCCTGAATATTCATTGGAAGGACTGATGCTGAAGCTGAAACTCCAATACTTTGGCCACCTGATGGGAAGAACTGACTCACTGGAAAAGACCCTGATGCTGGGAAAGATTGAAGGCAGGAGGAGAAGGGGACAACAGAGGATGAGATGGTTGGATGGCATCACCGACTTGATGGACATGAGTTTGAGCAAGCTCTAGGAGTTGGTGATGGACAGGGAAGCCTGATGTGCTGCAATCCATGGGTCACAAACAGTCAGACATGACTGAATGACTGAACTGAACTGAAAGCATTTTCCATAAAACATTTATTAGAGAGACTATCCTTTCCCCATTGTGTGTTCTTTCTTAAAATTGAGATATAACTGACATAATACATCATATTCATTTTAGGTGTACATCAGAATGATTCAATATTTGTACATATTGTGAAATGACCACTACAATAAATATATTTAGCATCTGTCACTATACATAGCTACAAAATTTTTTTTTCTTGCAATGAGAACTTTAAAAATTACTCTCTTAGCAACTTTCAAGCATACTATACAGTATTATTAACTACAGTCACTGTGCTGCAATTAGTTCTCCAGGATTTATTTATTATAATTGGGTAAAATGGGTGAAGGTAGAAATGGATAAAGGTGGTCAAATGTATAAACTTCCAGTTATAAACTTCCCATTGTATATTCTTGGTGCATATGACAAAGCAAATACTATAATAATCTCACTTATATATGGAATCTGAAAAAAAAAGTCAAACTCATGGAAAGAGAGAGTAGAAAAGTGAGTTGCCAGAGGCTAGAGGGTGACAGAAATGGAGAGATGTCAATCAAAGGGTATGAACTTTCAGTTGAGAGATAAATGAGTTCTGGGCATCTAACCTACAGCATAGTGACTATAGTTAATAACACTATATTGCATATTTGAAATTCTCTAAAAGAGTAGATCTTAAATATTTTCACCACACACAAAAAGTGACAACTATGTGAGGTAATAGATGTGTTAATTACCTCTCCTTTGGTAATCATTTCACATGTATGCTGTATACCTTAGATATATACCATTTTAATTTGTCAAATATATCACAATAAAACTGGAATAAAATAAAACAAAACACAGGTTCATTGCTTTGTAATGTTCCCATTTGGCAATGAGATCTGGGATTGCACTGTCACTAGATATGCAATGTATTTGAATATAAAATTTTTCTTGAACATGCATTGTCAATAAACATGGATAATTTGGTTTTATTTTTGAACATGTGACAAACAGGATACTAATTCTTAGATGGTTTAGCTCACAGGTAATTCCAGAAGAGACTCTGGCAACACCCATACACTCCTATAACAGGTTCTATTAAGAAACACAAACATATCACTCCTATAACCCCAAGCTTCAATCACTCCTTTGGACCCAGAAGTAAGGATGGTAGTAAAATCAATACTACTGTACTTCCACACAGCTTTTCTACCAGGCCTATAAACTCATCTGACAGCCCTAAGATCCGCCAGTATGTCCTGATATTTATCATGTATTTAAAAATTATTTTTATTATAAAATTAAAGATCAGTGTAGAAAATTTGGAAAACTTGAAATTGGAAAGAAGAAAATAAAATAACTACAGTTCTATATTCTAAAGATAACTTTTATCATTTTGGTGTATTTTCTAGAAATATTTTTTATCTTTTTGCTTTCATTATAATATCATGAGCTTTTTGCACATCCTTAAATATTCTGTAAAAGGGATTTTAATGGTTGCATTTTTTTAATGTATTCAGGTAATACAGAATTCATTTAACCACATCAATATAGCATCACTATAGTGAATCTATTTTAAACATTTTTTAATATGTAATGTGGTACATGTGCTGGAATACAATTATCTAACTCATAGTAGATACATGCTTTACGCATTTTCTTTTTAAAATCATCTAGCCTCCTTGCCTTGACTCACTATTCTATCACACTATCTTGAAAACAGTACTTAGTCACGGGGTGTTTTCATGACCTAAGCAGGTCAATCCAAGACATTTTCTGGTTTGATAGAGATGCTAGGAGGATAGGGGAAGAAATGCTCTTTTATCTCTGGAGTTCCTAAAGCAGACAAGGTGGAAATCGGCAGCTGCTGGGGTTTGCATTTTCCTCTCTGAGAGGAAATCTATTTGAAGAGTGGTCAAGTAAAATGAGCAGAGAGCAATGATAGATGAAGTGCAGGAATGTCCTGGCACATACTGGTTCTTGCTCTCTGAAATGGGGTCCTGGGGATTTCAACTCCTGCTTCAATTTTGTGACCTTCCTTACTAGTCTTCATAGCTTTAGAAACAGCTGGTAGGAATGTTAATTGGTGCAGCCACTACAGAAAACAGTATGGAGATTCCTCAAAAAGCTAAAAATAGACTTTCCATTTGATCCAACAATCTGGGCATACACCTGAAAAAATGAAATCGCTACTAGAAGAGACAGCTGCACTCCCAGCCTTAGTGCAGCACTACTCACAATATTCCAGATGTGATAATAACCTAAATGACCATAACTGTCCACTGATGGATGAATGAATAAAGAAAACAACACACACACATATTTATATATTACATGCAATATTATGCAGCCAAGAAAATGAAGGAAACCCTGGCATTTGTGCTGACATGTATGGGCCTGGAGAGCATTATGCTAAATAAAATAAGTCAGAACAAAAAAGACAAATACTTTATGATCTTGCTTAGATGTAGGAATCTAAAATAGCTGAACTCTTAGAAACAGAGTAAAATATAGTTGCCAGGGGGCTGACGGATGTAGGAAATGAGAATATGTTGGTCAAAGGTACAAACATGCAGCTGTAAGATGAATAAGTTCTGGAGATCTAATGTACAGTAAGGTTATTAAATTATACACTTGAAATGCTGAGCAAATGCATTTTAAACATTCTTACCACAAAATGGTGGTAATTATGTGAGGTGATGGAGGTATTAAACAACCTTATTGTGGCAATCATTTCACAATATATACATTTATCAAAGCATCATATTGTACATCTTATACTTACACAATGTTGTATGTCATTGTATCTCAATAAAGATGGTTTAAAAAAATTCTAAAAAAGAAGATGCATGACCTCTGATATTTTTCCTTGATATGTTCTGCTGGAAAAAACAAGTGTCAGTAAAGTTGTTGGCAAGTTCGTTTTGAATCACATCTCTTGATATCAGAAATGACCAGTTTGTATACTGTTATGAATCTAAAACTCATCTACTGACAAAATGCACAAGACTGTCTGCTGGGGGTTTAAAAAAAAAAAGTTTTCTGGGAAATTTTCCCCAGCTGAAAATGTCTTTACTGATTTCACAGACCTGGTTATTTCTTTTTTCTTTATTTACTCCTATATTACATACCTCACCATTACATTTTATTTAATAGTCATTCTGTGAGTAGTAGGCCTCAGTCTTGAATTTCATTGGTCTGTAATATCTTTCTTTATATTTAATTTTACTAAAGTTCATTGAATTTCTAAATGGATCTCCTTTGTAATATTTCTATCTTTATCTAGTCACATATAGTCATTTTCCAAAATGGCAGCATGAAGTATCATTTACATACAATATTCAATAATTTTGAGATGCTAAACATTTCATCAACCTCCATAAACAGTGTATGACTTTTAAAAGTTAAAAAGAGGATGTCATCAGTAAAATAGAAACATTGACCTCTATCAGCCAAGTTTCCTGAGCAAGAATCCAAAAAGTCTAGGGACATTATATCTAATAGTGAAAGTGAAAGACGCTCAGTTATGTCCAACTCTTGGCAACCCCATGGACTATACAGTTTATGGAATTCTCCAGGCAAGAATATTGGAGTGGGTAGCCTTTTCCTTCTCCAGGGGATCTTTCCAACCCAGGGATCGAACCCAGGTTTCCTGCATTGCAGGAGGATTCTTTACCAGCTGAGCCACAAGGCAAGCCCAAGAATACTGGAGTGGGTAGCCTATCCCTTCTCCAGGAGGATCTTCTCAACCCAGGAATCGAACCACAGTCTCATGCGTTGCAGCGGATTCTTTACCAACTGAGCTATCAGTAACACTAGCCTAATCAAAGATACCTGCCTAAGAAAAGGAAATTCTAGTTAGTGTCTGGTTAACAGCTAGTCCATTAATGATATGACTTCTGTTTGGGAGAACAAAGAACTTGGCAGGAGAGGAGGTAGGTTAGAGAGGCACACTGGGGCTCTGGAGGGGTCACCTTTCAACAAGGCTGCCACTCCATCTTCCCTCCTATCTGTCTACACTCAAGAGAAAGATAGGAAAGTAGTGAAGAACCTGATATCGAACAGTCACTATAAAGCTGCTGATGGATGAAGGAGTCTGTGAAATATTCAGCACCAAAAACACAAGCTGAGAGAGAGAATGGGCTATTACTTCCTTATACTTCTACTCAGAGATTTTCAGACAAGACACTATTTAAGCCAAGTTGACTATAAAATTTTTATCAGATGAAGAAAAAAATACATACATATTGTCAACGGGTTTTTATACAGTTTTCAAAGATGGAGGCATAGCTCCTCAAATGCAGCCCTCAACAAACAGAGACTCAACTACATGTGTTGTTCGAGAGAGTTCCTAATGTTCTGAGCTCTGTGAGCTTGCTTTATTCAGAGCTCATGTCACTCATCTCTGTGTTACTGCCTTTTCTTGCATTTGAACAGGAGATTAAAACTGAACACTGCAGGCACAGTGAGTAACCAAGCAAAGAAACAACTTGAGTTACTTCAGTCCTGTCATTTTAAGCCACTAGTTGGAATTTTCACGAGTATTTCATTATTTTAAACAGTGAAAAATAGTGCGAACTGCAAAGTATAATGGTTTTCTTCTGTTAAGTAAATGTTTTGGCTTACATAGGAACTATTTAGATGAACTTGAATCTTTATTATTCAAATTTAGGCTCCTAGAAAGGCTTTTTCTTTAGATTTGAAACAACAAAAAATCAATTCCCTAACTGAAGTATCTCATGTTTCTGGATATGATCTGATATATAAAAATTTCAATAATAAACATGTCATTCTCTGTTTTTCTATTACATTTTTTTTTCTGCTTTGTAATTATTACTGACAATATTTTCTGTTTTGATTACTGGGGTGTTAAAAAATATCTTTTCCATGTATAAAATACATTGGACATGCCACAATCTCATCCATATCATAGCTGCTTTACTCCCTTTTTACCTTTGTGGATTTTTGCACATTTCTTCCACTTCCACTCCTACCAGTTAATGTCTGCCATCTTGTCTAAACACTGATGAAATCCAATACTTTATATTATATTGACAGTGACTAATACCAGTTGTCTCTGATGCCTTTTTCTTTCTTTTAATTCACAGAATTTATGTTTTAAGTCTTGTGGTTACATGTGATAAATAACAAACACTCTGACATGTTACAAACAAGTGAATGAAACAATTCCTGGGTGTGCTCATTCATTTCAACAACCTAACTGTACTTTCAATATTCCTCATCTGCCACTCCATCACACACTCCACCCCAGGACACACAGAACAGTCACCAGATGTGGTTATGTACTCTCTCCTCTGCTTATCACCTAGATGACAGCAAAGCTTGTTTCTTGTTTCACTCAGATTCTCAAGTGACACTTTATCAGAAAGACTTTGTCTTTATCACCTATAAAAATAACTCCCATCCCTTTTACTCTTTTACCCTTTCACTCCCTTTCCTCTACTGCAGTTTTTACTATTTGTTCACTCACTTATTATAATCTCCTAATATTCTGTGAGCTCCAAAGCATGAACACTGCATGTTGTATTACCACCGTATTTGGTAACATTGCCTAAAAGAGTGCCTAACATTAGGAAGTACTCAATATTTCTTGAACAAGGAATGCTCTGATCTCCAAGAGGTTCTAAAAAGGAAGAAAACATGTAAAACACATTGGATGAAACCCACCTTCTCTCCATTTTTGAGTTTGATGAGTGAGAAACTGGAACGAATATTTTTAATTAGGAATTACAAAGGTAGACAGAGTATAGGCCTCTGTATAAGTCTGCTAGGGCTAAGTACCTAAGTACATAACTAAGTACCATAAACCGAGTAGTGTAAACAACAGAGTTGTACTGTCTCAGTTCTAGAAACTAGAAGTCCAAGATCACAGTATCAGCAGGGTTAGTTCCTTCTAGGGGCTGTGTGTATGTGTCAGTCGTTCAGTTGTGTCCAATTCTGCGACCCCATGGACTGCAGCCCACCAGGCTCCTTTGTCCATGGGATTCTCCAGGCAAGAATACTGGTGCGGGTTGCCATTCCCTTCTCCAGGGGATCCTTCGGACTCAGAGTTTGAACCTGGGTCTCCCTACACTGCCGGCAGATTCTTTACCATCTGAGCTACCAGGGAAGGGGACCATCTGTTCTCAGCCTCTCCTCTAGCTTCAGGTAGTATGTGGGCAATCTGGCAATAATAGCTTATAAAAAAGCATCATCCAGATCTCTGCCTTCATCTTCACATGGCATTCTTTCTGTATAGGTGTCTGTCTCCAAAACCCCCTTTTTATAAGGATGCCAGTCACACTGGATTACGGCCCATCTTAATGTCTCCATCTTCACTAATCATATCTACAAAGGCCCTATTTCCAAATAAAATCCCTGAGGATTAGGACTCTAGCATATGAATTTCGGGGGAACACAATTCAATGTGTAATTGTCTCCTTGACAAATCAGAGAGATGGGAAGTCTACAAGGTCTCCTGAAAGACCATGGAGATACAGTGCAAGATTAGAAAAGGGGGGCGGCCTGTTCTAGGCGGAAGGGATGATGGCCTACAAGCTTCCATTTACCCTCCTAAGGGTCCTATGATTTCAAACAAATAGCAGACCATCCAAAAGCTCAAGTGATACCTCAAGAGAATACTAGTTTAGAGAGAAACTGCTGGCAGATCCATAAATGTCTTAAAGCTAGTTCAAGGGAATGCTGCACTGGCTTTGGGGCTCAGCCAATTTTGTGAATTTCTGCTGATGGCAGGGTGAGCAGAGACAAATCCAAAGGCTGGACTGCATGAGTTATATCACTTTAGATGCCAGCATGGGACGAATACAGAGCAAGATGGAAAAAAATGCTGTCTTCTCACCGGTGACACTGGTAACGAGTAGGATTTAACATCATTTCCAAAAGGAAAAAAAAAAAAGAGTCCAAGTACAGAAGTTTTCTGAGTTAAAGTTGAAATGACTGAGAAAAAACACCAAAGTAACTAGGCTTATCTGGAACTGAGAAGATCATAGTAGCAATAATAATAGTAATAGTAGTAATAAAAACAACAGTGTCATTATTACTGCATCAGAGAGAACCAAATCCTGATACAGAGTATGCTGTGACAGAAATTAATTTGTGGAAAGAAAGAAAAGCTATGTTTGGTTACATAAGGTCTAAATTTATGGTCTATTAAGTCTGCACCCAGCAAGTTTTCTTTAACCAAGGAGATTCTAAATGATAGAATATTGGATGGATAACTTACTATTGATGTACTATTATGAATAACTGGACAGATGTGCAGACTTTATTGGAAAGATAAATATTATGGTTAAAATTCTTAATTTTGTGTGTGTGTGTCAATATGATCAACATTCCTTACTAATCTCTATGCGTGCTCAGTTGCTCAGTCGTGTCCGACTCTTTGTGATCCCATGGACTGTAGCCTGCCAGGCTCCTCTGTCCATGGGATTCTCCAGGCAAGAATACTGGAGTGGGTAGCCATTCCCTTCTCCAGGGGATCTTCCCAATCCAGGGATTGAACCTGTGTCTCTTATGTCTCCTGCATTGGCAGGCAGGTTCTCTACCACTGTGCCACCTGGGAAGCCCTGCTAATCTTCATTAAATATCAAATATAAATGGGTTACCTGGAGTAACATAAGAATAGGACCTTTTTTTTTTCCTGTAGCTTAAATTCCCTCTATAATACATACTTCTAATGGTTACTTATGACAACTTGGTCACTCTTTAAAGCAGGCGAAGTTGCTCTAGGAGACGTGACCACAACCACCCCCATTTCCCACCAGCTGGTCCTTGGCCTTGGTCACCACGAGCTGACTCAGGACAGCGTCAACTCGGCCTTCCTCTCCCTTGATGCCCTTTCAGGTTATGCATGGCCATTGTATGTCTTCCCCACTTAGAGCTCACTTTTCCCCTTTACTGAAGTGAAAAGTAGGTTTTATTCTAGAAAGCCTGTGAAGGCCCTGGTTTTGTAAGTTTAATGGCCCTTACAGTAACTCTTCATTTGAAGGGAAAAAAAAAGGCTTCCTAAACATGTTTTGCACTATATGTATACATATATACATATACACACACACACATATCTATATATATATACACGTGTGTGTATATATATATATGTGTGTGTGTGTGTGTATATATATATTTAGGAGTATCATTCTCTCATTCTCTTTCATTCTCACTCCTTGCATCCGTTCCCTTCTGTAACAATATCGTCTTTTCCTTGGGGAAGCCTAATCTGCCATCTGTGAGGATGAGGCACACGAGGGCTGCAGCAATCTCTCCTGTGGCTCCATGTTGCCTTCCTTGAGTCAATGCACCGCAGATCAGGGTCCTGATTCATGAGCAAGTTACCCCTCCTCTGACTGCCAAGCTGGACGCACAATCTCAGGGCCACCTGAGTAAGAACGCCCTCTGTGATTTGGTCCCTCTCTGAAGGCTCCTTCCTTCTAAGCCCTGGGTCCCAGTCATTTGGCTTCTGGGCTTTTCCTAGGCTGTCATGACTACAATGAGGAATGTTTCCTCTCTCTCCTTATTCTCATTACCTTCTTATAGGAATCTGTGGGAATCTACACACTACATCATCCCACAAAGATGTAAGACCCTCTCTTTTTAGGGTCTTTCATTTGTTCTGACATTTCAAAATGAAGATTGGAACTTATGACAGTAGTTAGGACCACTCTAAAGGACCAGATTGTCTGTGTTTACCAGAATGACGGGCGGGCTTACTGAGGAGGTTTTACACCAATTCCCAAGGGAAAGAAGATGACTATTTTATTTTTTGTTCTTACTAAATAGAGTGAGAATTAATTTGCAAAGTATTCACCTTAAGAAGAGGGTAGTCTGTTGGCAATATTTCAATGTATATGTGAATAGGCAAGCAGAGGTGATTTATAAAGAAAAATGTGTATTATTCTAATCAACAGTTATTGTTATCATTCACACTGCCCTGCCACATAATTCTCTACTTAGGTATTTTCATACACCCAGACAAAATTTGGGTAATATAATATGTATATACATATTATATATCTCTTTAATATTTGCATATATTACCCACATATACTAAATCTATCACATGTATCTACTATATATTTACTCTATATCATGCATACATACTTAATATATCATATTTATGTGTTTTGCATTTTGTAATATACACCTTACATATGGGCATCTTGTGTACCATGTAAGAAATGTATACATATATTATAGTTCACATATCTTAAATTATTTTTATACTTGATGTGATTCTTTTTTTAACAATTTTTTGCCCTAGGAAATGAAAGACAAATGAAAACATTTGGAATCTTGAAAAGACCTGTGTTAAGACTCTTAAATATTAACGATGCTATGAATTTCTAAGCTGTGTGCTAACTAAACACATTATTAGAAGTGCTAATATTCAAATGTTGTGAAAATCATGGGTGGGAGCACAAGAGAGGACTGCGGTGTGCAGCGGAGCCCTCCTGGGGACACAGATGAAATGAGGACGTCAGAGCGGACGGTGATGTGAGTGTGGGAAGTTCTCCCTAGGGCAGGATACAGATTTCTCCTCTCACTTGTCTGATGCCACAAACAGGGCTCCTTTCACTCTAACTGGAGCTTTCCTCATTATTTCTTCACACCCGGCAGACACACAGTTTTCTGTGGCGCTCACCAGCCTAGACAGGTGTGATGTGCTGGGATGTTGAAAGGGCAGAACCCTTCGAGGCTCCCTCGTGAGTTTCACAGGTAGGTGTCTTTAACTCGGTGGCTGGTCGGACCTGCCAACTGAGAGGGGTGTGTGAGAGGTCAAGTCAGCTGTCCAGGGACAGGCTCCATGCTGGCTTCATCTCGGCCTTTATCAGGTGTGATTTTTTTTTTTTTTAAGTGTGGTGGCAGGAATTTCAGAGGGAAAGAGGGAGCTGTGGCAAGTTATTAGGATCTAAGATGACGCTACAGGACGAGCCTGGAAAAGCTCGTGCTGGGACCGGCCTCGGAGTCTCTGGCCACAGCTTGTGGGGGCGCCGCACGGGCTGCTATCTGTGCATTTGCACATTCTCAGTTGTGCTTGTCAACTTGTCATCCTGGGCTGTAATTACCTCTTTGCTAGTTTAGTCTCTAAGCCGCATCATCTGCAGTGCAAATCCACTTCCCACGCCACATCGTCCAGCGGCACCTTGGCGACCCCAGCTCCCGGGGCATCACTTTCAGCACTGGGAAAATGGCTTTTCCTCATTGCCTTGCCTTTCCCCCTTCCTTCTCATTTTGATGGCTTTGTCCACACAAATATGATCTACTTAAGGTGAAAACTGCATTCCACAGCACACCTTCTGGCCCCTTCAGTATCAAAAGTGAATTATCTTTGCCTTCATCTTCCCCCATTGGTAAAGGCTAGGAGGATTAGTAGAGGGCAGCCAGGCAGGACAATAAACCAAATTCTTCCACATTCTACATTTTCCTAAATGGATTACTAAATGCATATTGCTAATCACATCATTTTGTTTATGGAAAAGAGAGAGAGAGAAAGAAAATCAAACTGCTGTTATCCACTACTAATTACAGATGAGAGAGGATTAAATTGGAAAGAATCTCACTGCAGGAAAATGGCAAAGGAGAAGAATAAAGAAGCCTAGTATTGTTCATTTTCAACAGAGAGAACACACAAAGGAAACAGTTTAAGCCTTTCTTCAAAGGACTTTTAGAGGTAATTTGAAGGATTTTTACAATGCAATTATTTTTTTTTCCCTGTAAGAATCAAAAGCACATTTTGAGACAAAAAAACTCATGGAATGGCAAAATTTCCCCAGCTTGGACAGGAGAGAAAAGGGTCTTGATAATTTCATAGCAATGGTTTCTTTACTGTGAAATCCCTGATTTTTGTCCCATTGTGGCTACCTTCCGCCTAGGATCCTCTATTCCCTTCTATTATAAGTTTTACACCCAAGCTATCTAAACAGGCATACTTCCCAGTGTGACTTTGAAACTTTATCAGTCAGGCTAAATGAATCTTAGCTGACAATGTAGAATACATGTTCTCATGCCTCAGAAATGCACTGTTCATTTTCAGGTATGTCAAGGAATAAATTAATTTGCTGCTGGATGCAACATAACAGTTTCGTGCCTCACCGTGTTGTTTATGCTGA
The DNA here is from genome assembly GCF_023699985.2 of Odocoileus virginianus. Classification (NCBI taxonomy): domain Eukaryota; kingdom Metazoa; phylum Chordata; class Mammalia; order Artiodactyla; family Cervidae; genus Odocoileus; species Odocoileus virginianus. Next base: position 437,989 of record NW_027224272.1, read on the forward strand.
TTGAACTTGTCTGCTAAGAGAGGTTTTGAAAGCTAACAGCCTCAGACCCCCCAACGCAGTGAATTCATATTATCCATCCCACAAACATGGTGTGACCTGCAAAACTGACAAGGAGAAACCTTGGGCCAACTGCCAAGTTTTCAGTAGCATTTCAATTTCTGTAAGTCTCCATTATAAAGGAATAAAATGAGCCCTCTTAATTTAAACTGTTTTAAAATGGGATAGTAGAAAATTTTTTTTTACAATTTTTTAAATTATTCTGGTACACATACCTAATGCTTGACTTGACTTCTGTCCTATAATGTGAAATGCAGCTAGACTAAGACTTCAGTGATCCCATAATAAATAGGGAAATATAATTATGAATATTTATAGAAATGGAAGTGTCATTTCTTTAGAGAAGTTATGGTCATCAACACTAAGGACCTTACATGGAACAACGGACTGATTCAACATTGAGAAAGGAGTACTTCAAGGCTGTATATTGTCACCCTGTTTATTTAACTTATATGCAGAGCACATCATGCAAAATGCTGGGCTGGATGAGTTACAAGCTGGAATCAAGATTGCTGGGAGAAATATCAACAACCTCAGATATGCAGATGATACCACTCTAATGGCAGAAAATGAAGAACTAAAGAGCTTCTTGATGAGGGTGAAAGAGGAGAGTGAAAAAGCCAGCTTAAAACTCAATATTAAAAAACTAAGATCATGGCATCTAGTCCCATCACTTCATGGCAAATAGAAGGGGAAAAGGTGGAAGCAGTGACAGATTTCCTCTTCTTGGGCTCTAAAATCACTGTAGATGGTGACTGCAGCCATGAAATTAGAAGACGATTGCTTTTTGGAAAGAAAGCTATGACAAACCTAGACAGTGTATTAAAAAGCAAAGACATCACTTTGCTGACAAAGGTCCATATAGTCAAGGCTATGGTCTTTCCAGTAGTCATGTATGGATGTGAGAGTTGGAATATAAAGAAAGCTGAGTGCTGAAGAATTGATGCTTTTGAACTGTGGTATTGGAGAAGACTCTTGAGAGTCCCTTGGACAGCAAGGAGATCCAACCAGTCAATCCTAAAGGAAATCAGTTCTGAATAGTCATTGGGAAGGACTGATGCTGAAGCTGAAGCTCCAATACTCTGGCTACCTGACAGAACAACTGACTCATTGGAAAAGACCTTGATGCTGGGAAAGATTGAAGGCAGAAGAAGAAGAGGGTGACAGAGAATGAGATGGTTGGATAGCATCACCGATTCAATGGACATGAACTTGGGCAAACTCCGGGAGATGATGGCAGAGAGGGAGGCCTATTCTGCAGTCCATGGGGTCACAAAGAGTTGGACATGACTTGGTGACTGAACAACAACAACAACAAATGGTGAGCTGAATTTTGTAGGAAAACAAGCAGAACGAGCTAAACGCTAATGTGATGCTATTTTGTCTGTTAATACTGATCAGCCTGTTCCTAGTGAAACCCAGAGGTTAACTGCAAAAAGCAGTTGCAGAAAAAAGTTCATTATAATGTAAATGATATGATTTCAGCTCAGAGGGGAAGCATAGGTAACAGAAATCTTTAGATCATTTTCATACTTTATTTTAGATATTCGTCTCTACTTTTCCCAAAATAAAAATGGTACTGTGTCTACAGTGTTGTACTTTTGCACATAAATCTAATGGCAAAATAGCCACTAGGATTTAATTTTTTTGAGCTGGAGATCCACTAGATCATTTATTTCAAATTAATTATTGAGCATTTACCACCCTCCACATGTGACAGGGATTACAACTGTGATGGAATATTTACACCCTGAGCCTCAATAGAGATCACCGCTCAGCAGTTTTGAGATCGCACTATTTCTCCCTCTTCCAAGACCGACAGTCATCCCAGTCTCCTTGGACTCACAGCTGCCTCCATACTAGAGCTGTGATCTGTGGCTGTGGTGCAGAATCTTCTCTTTCAGAAGAGATCTTCCTGCGGGTGAATGGGCCAAGGCTGCCAACATCTCTGCCCCAGAAACAAGTGACACTGCAGATCTACTTGGCAACTTGAAATCCAAACAGCACAGTTTGGGCTTCATTTTCTCCTGAAGCTGGTTTATGCGTCTGGAGGAGGTCCTAATATCATCTTGTTCAGTCGCTCAGTCATGTCCTACTCTTTGTGACCTCATGGACTGCAGCACGCCAGGCTTCCCTGTCCATCACCAATTCCCGGAGCTTACTCAAACTCATGTCCATAGAGTCGGTGATGCCATCCAACCATCTCATCCTCTGTCATTCCCTTCTCCTCCTGCCTTCAATCTTTCCCAGCATCAGGGTCTTTTCTAATGAGTCAGTTCTTCGCATCAGGTGACCAAAGTATTGGAGTTTCAGCTTCAACATCAGTCCTTCCAATGAATATTCAGGACTGATCTCCTTTAGGATGGACTGGTTGGATCTCCTTGCAGTCCAAGGGACTCTCAAGAGTCTTCTCCAACACCACAGTTCAAAAGCATCAATTCTTCGGTGCTCAGCTTTCTTTATAGTCCAACTCTCACATCCATACATGACTACTGGAAAAACCATAGCTTTCACTAGATGGACCTTTGTTGGCAAAGTAATGTCTCTGTTTTTTAGTTATTTATTTATTTATTTTAGTTATCAACTTAAAGTTTATTTTTTTTTCCATTTATTTTTATTAGTTGGAGGCTAATTACTTTACAACATTGTAGTGGTGTTTTGTCATACATTGAAATGAATTAGCCATGGATTTACATGTATTCCCCATCCCGGTCCCCCCTCCCACCTCCCTCTCCACCCCATCCCTCTGGGTCTTCCCAGTGCACCAGGCCTGAGCACTTGTCTCATGCATCCAACCTGGGCTGGTGATCTGTTTCACCCTAGATATACATGTTTCGATGCTGTTCTCTTGAAACATCCCGCCCTCGCCTTCTCCCAGAGTCCACAAGTCTGTTCTATACATCTGAGTCTCTTTTTCTTTTTTTGCATATAAGGTTATTGTTACCATCTTTCTAAATTCCATATATATGTGTTAGTATACTGTAATGGTCTTTATCTTTCTGGCTTACTTCGCTCTGTATAATGGGCTCCAGTTTCATCCATCTCATTAGAACTGATTCAAATGAATTCTTTTTAATGGCTGAGTAATATTCCATGGTGTATATGTACCAAAGCTTCCTCATCCATTCGTCTGCTGATGGGCATCTAGGTTGCTTCCATGACCTGGCTATTATAAACAGTGCTGTGATGAACATTGGGGTGCACATGTCTCTTTCGGATCTGGTTTCCTCAGTGTGTATGCCTAGAAGTGGGATTGCTGGGTCATATGGCAGATCTATTTCCAGCTTTTTAAGGAATCTCCACAGTTTTCCATAGTGGCTGTACTAATTTGCATTCCCACCAACAGTGTAAGAGGGTTCCCTTTTCTCTACACCCTCTCCAGCATTTATTGCTTGTAGACTTTTGGATAGCAGCCATCCTGACTGGCGTGTAATGGTACCTCATTGTGGTTTTGATTTGCATTTCTCTGATAATGAGTGATGTTGAGCATCTTTTCATGTGTTTTTTTGCCATCCGTATGTCTTCCTTGGAGAAATGTCTGTTTAGTTCTTTGGCCCATTTTTTGATTGGGTCATTTATTTTTCTGGAATTGAGCTGCAGGAGTTGCTTGTATATTTTTGAGATTAATCTTTTGTCTGTTGCTTCATTTGCTTGTCTCTGTTTTTTAATATGCTGTCTAGGTTGGTCATAACTGTTCTTCCAAGGAGTAAGTGTCTTTTAATTTCATGGCTGTTAGATCCTTACCCCCACTTTGATTTAGGGAATATTCATGAATTGTCAAGTTCTGACTGATTCTACACTTTTTGGCTTTCCATTCTTTTCCCTCACTAAGTCAAATCTTTTCTCATGCTTATAACCAGAAATAGAGATTCCCAAGTAAGCTCTATAAGAGGTCTGCTGAGCTACTTGGGGAGAGGAGAGAGCTGGGCATTTTGAACTATCCAGGTAGTGGGTGGTAACTACAGATAGAGCCCAGGAGGGAGCTGTGCTTACCTGAGTCCATATGGAATCAGTTCTCAATTATTTCCACAGACATTCAAAGTGGCACTCATATGAGGATAGATTGCTTTCCTGTTCCTGTGTAGGAAGAAAAAAAAAAAAGGAAGAAATTATCTTACAGAATCCACTTGTATATTAGAAAAGGTACAGATGAGAACTATGTCATGATTTATAGAAGTATATGAAATCCATGTCTAACCACTGCCTAGTTTGGAAACTGCCCTTTAGTTAAGTTGTTCTGAATTGATTCTCACTCCTTTCCTAACTATAAAAATGTACCTGTTTAGATAATGTTTGAGCACCCTGTGACTCAAAGCAATAAAACATTGACCAAGTAGCATTTGGAAAATTTATTTTAAAAGTATCCTGCATTACTAAATGATCCACACCTCCAACACACACATGCCTAGAAAATGCTTTAATTCATTGGTTTCCAACCTGGGGTCTCACATTTTGATACTTTTTAAAACAGTAAAAATTCTGAAGAATCTTGAAGACAGTAGAGTTGGAAATATTTTAAAAGTTTTTCAGACACATGAAATGCTGTTCGATTCATCCATAAGAAATTTTCATTTGCCAAGTCAAAATCATTCGAACATATGTGGTTTTATATGGCTCATTCTAAGTAATTTGGATTCTCTAAGAGAATCTTAGGACAGAGTTTACGTCTAGAAAAGCACAATTTATACATTTTAGGTTTTTCTGTTAAGTATCTATAGATTATCAAGAAAAAGCACATTAGGAAGTCCAGTGGTATTCACACTAATTCAGAGCTATGTATTAGAGCTCTTATGTTTTTTCAAGCTGCTGAAATAATATCTGCTCATGTTTGTTTTTTCTATGATTAAAAAAATTATCATTGTTATTTATGTTTATCTACACTAAGTAACATGTGCTAATTTTTTATTTTTTTTTTTATTTATTTATTTTTTCCATTTATTTTTATTAGTTGGAGGCTAATTACTTTACATCATTACAGTAGTTTTTGTCATACATTGAAATGAATTAGCCATGGATTTACATGTATTCCCCATCCCAGTTCCCCCTCCCACCTCCCTTTCCACCCGATCCCTCTGGGTCTTCCCAGTGCACCAGGCCCGAGCACTTGTCTCATGCACCCAACCTGGGCTAGTGATCTGGGAGAGTATCACCACACTCCTGAATAGAAATGGGAACTGAATATTGGATTCTTAAATGACCAAAATTTATATCACATACTACTGAAAAACAAAGTGGGAGAGTATCACCACACTCCTGAATAGAAATGGGAACTGAATATTGGATTCTTAAATGACCAAAATTTATATCACATACTACTGAAAAACAAAGATTGAAAATCTAGTGTAGAGGTTAGACTCTTTGAAATACAATATTTAAAAACAAAAACAAAAACACACAAAAAAATTTAGAACTGTATATGAAGTTCGGTTTAAAAATAGGGTTTCTCTCTCTCTCTCTCTTTTTTTTTTTGGCAAGGTTATAGTGAAATGAAAATGAAAGTTAAGGAATAATAGAGGAGTATTAGAGGACTCTAAAAGGAAATAGGAGAGAAAAACAAGAAAAAGAAAAAAAAAATTTTTTTCCCTAATTAAAAAAATCATAAAAATATATGAAAATGAAAGTTGAGGAGTAATGGGGGAGTAATAGGGAATTATAAAAGAAAATAAAAGAGAAAAAATAAAAAATAAAAAAAAAGGAAAGAAAAAAAAATTTTTTTTTTTAAATAAAAAAAAAATATGTACATATATATCTAGGAATTTCTCTGGGGTTGTTGCGGTCAGCGTAGGTTCAGTTCAATTTCAGATAGCTCCTCTTTCCAGCTTACACTTCTCGATATCTGTAGGCCCCTTCCCGTGTAGTCGGTGTTACCTTCAAGGATTTTAATCTGTTGCACCGGTCCTTTCTGAAGCGGTTCCCTTTGTTTATTTGGCTTCTGTTTGCCGTCTCTTTGGTGTCTAATTTCCGCCCTGACACAGGTGGGCGAGGTGATCTCTTATTTAGGTTCTCTAGTTCAGTTCAGTCCTGCTACGGGGAGGGCGGGACGCTGCAGACAGATACCGCTCTGTGTGGATAGCGCTCACCGTGTTCCGGCCACACTGGGTTTGCCCCGCTCACGGGTGTCTGTGTTTTCGCCGTCTACACTGCTCAGGCTCCCGGCTGCTCTATATGGAGCGGGCCCTGCGTTGAGTGCGGTTCCAGTTTTCGGGTACTCCACAAAAGCGCAGATTCGGTTGCTCCTGCGTTTTGTGCCTTCCCCGGCCTGAGCGGTTCAGGCAGCCAGAGGCTTGGGCGCACTCTCCCGGGTGCAGCACGCCTTTTCCCTCCGCGGCGAGCGGCCCAGGCAGCCAGAGGCTTGGGCGTACTCTCCCGGGTGCGGCGCGCCTTTTCCCTCCGCGGCGAGCGGCCCAGGCAGCCAGAGGCTTGGGCGCAATCTCCCGGGTACGGCGCGCTTTTTCCCTCCGCGGCCCCAGCACGCACCGCCAGTTGGGTCTCAGAAAGTCTTTAGCTAGAACCCGGAGGCCTGTTTGCAGTGTGGGAGAGGGTGGCTTTTCAGGGGCTGAGTTTGCCTTTTCCCCCTCCCCCCTGCCTCCTACCTCCAGCGGGGATGGGCCGGCTCTTCTCTGGAGATTCTCAGTCCCTTTGTTTTGCGAACCACCGGCAGTGTGTTCGGGCCATTTAATTTTGTCCCTTGCTATCCCACAGTTTAAAAAAGCTCCGTCCGATTGCTCTCAGGGTCTTCGGGACGGTCCTCACCCTAAGCACTGCGGCCCGCTCCTCTCCGTTCCGCCCCGCTTGTTGCTGGCGGGTACGGGCGTCTGGGGTACTTTTCTGCTGTGAGTTGCTTTTAGGCACGTAATCTGTGGGCCTTGTTTAATTTTTCCTCCCAGTTAGATTGCCGAAAACTTCCCCCAGTTCCGCCAGTGAGAGGGTTTCCTGGTGATTGGAGACTTCCTCTATTAAGACTCCCTTCCCGGGACGGGTGTCCGTCCGTAGCTCTTTTGACTCCCTTATTATCGTTTATATTTTGTCCTACCTCCCTTCGAAGACAATGGGCTGCTTTTCTGGGCGCCTGATGTCCTCTGCTAGCGATCAGAAGTTGTTTTGTGAAATTTGCTCAGCATTCAAATGTTCTTTCGATGAATTTGTAGGAGAGAAAGTGGTCTCTCCGTCCTATTCCTCCGCCGTCTTGGCTCCTCCTCTGCCAATTTTTTTTAAGACTAAAGTTTTCCAGGAATCATGTCCCAGACATACCAAGGGTGGGGGTTTTTTGGTCAGCTCCAGCTGCTATAACAACTTAGCAAAGGCTGGTTGGCTTAAACAAAAGTTTATTTTTCATAGTTCTGGATGCTGTCAAGTCCAGGGGATCAAGTTCTTGGCCAAGTTGGTGTTTGGTGAAAACCTACTTTCTAGCTTTTAGACAAACGCCTTCTCTAACTGTGTGCTCACATGGCCTTTCCCTGGCATGTAGAGTAACTTTGAATCTCTCTCGTCCTTTCCTTATTAGGGCACTATTTCCATGATGAGGATCCCACTCTCATGATGTAATCTAACCCTAATTATCTCTCAAAGGCCCCCATCTTTGTGAACTTGTGCAGACACAAACATTCAACCCATAACAGGGTAAGGACAAGCAACTGCAATTTTTAACAGATTTCCTAAGTGAATATTAACACATTATTGACCAGAAACATATCAATATATCTTTTCTTCCATGAATATTATTGACCAGAGTTTTTTTAATATTCACTTACTTAAAAAATCTCAGGTTATGGGTCTTAGTTTCTGCAAAAAATCCCCCAGTCCATAATGTGTTAAACAAGTACTTTTTACTTACTTTAATTTAAAATTTATGGCAATTGTATGTGGTGCATTCTACAACTGGAATATTTAAAAAAGAATACTGAAAATTCAGCAAGACTGAAGAATTTGCCAAGGTCTGACAAAGTTATGATTGATTCCAAATATGTGATTTCCCCTACTTGTTTCAAGCCCTTTGTGTGCTTGTTAGTTTTCATCCTTCTAAAACCTTTTGCACATCAGTCTAAGTCAAATAACAGTAGCTTGACTGTATTAAGGCTGAGAAATATATTGGCTACCTGAAAAGAACAGCTGTGTTCTTGGAAAAATAGACGTGTGTACTTTTGTACTTATGCTCACCAGAAAGAGCATAAAGAGAGCCATCTGAACAATCTATTCTTCATCATGATACTTTGTCAGTTAGGCATTGACTCTTGATAGGAATTCCACAGTTCCCTTTGTTTACAAAGGCTGAAGTAACCTGAACCTGAATTTGATGACATGTAACTTAGTGGACTCATTTATAATATGAAGTATGAATCATATTTACTTCTCTAAGTCAGAGGGTCATGATATGGCCTTTTGTCATTGAATTCTCCCATTCCTTAAATGCCAGGGCACTGCTAACCACATCAGTGATGCTCCTTGAAAACATCATGCCATGGTTCACCCAGTGATGCCAGCTCCTGATCTGGGAACATCAAGCTTCCCACTCAAGCTACTGAGCTGAAAAATCCTTGTTGTCTCCCTTTAATTGCACTTCAAATTGAGGCTCATTCTTCCCTCAAGATCTTACACACCATCACGGGAGAGAGAATTCTCATTTCTAGCCTGTCTGAAAGCTTATGTTATCAATGATGATGCTCAGATGCTGCAGGTTACAATCTTTAGGATCTGGCTGCTAAGAAATAAGCAGCATATCAGACACAAATTGACTCAGCCATGATGAAAATTCTCAGTGAAAATGTATGTCTGCTGTGAAGTGGTCCCACAAGATATCATGAAATTGTACAGCACAAATATCATGTTATTAGTTTGGCAATAGCAAATATGCTCTAGTATTAAATTAAGATATTTCCTAAATGTTTAATATAGCTCAGAATAACCATGAAGTAATAATTTAGCAGAGGACAGTCCCCAAGAGAAAAATAGAGTTAAAATTTGGAAGTTTGAATGTTTTAAATACTATTTTTGACATATACAGGCCACACAACAGCAGCAAAATATATATTTTTCTCAAGTACACATGAAACATTCTCTAGTACGCACAATATGTTTGGCCACAAAACTAACATCTTAAAAGGTTGAAATCATACAAAACATCTTTTCTGATCACAATTAAGTTAAACAAGAAATTAGTAACAGAAGGAAAATTGGAAAATTCACTCATAAGTGGAAATTAAACAACACACTCTTAAAAATCAATTAGACAAAAAGAAATAACATGAGAGGCAGGAAAGTACCTGAATACACAAAAACTTACAGAATGCAGTGAAAGCTAAAAGTGCTAAAAGTGAAATTTCTAGCTGTAAACAGAAGAAAGGTCTCAAATCCATAATTAAACTTACATTTTAAAGAATTAGAAAAAGCAGAGCAAACTAAACCCAAAAGTATCAACAGAAAAGAAAACAATAAATATTAGTAGGATGATAAATAAAATGAATTATTAAAAAAAAACAGAAAATCAATGAAAGTAAAAACTAATTCTTTGAAAAGGTCAACAAAATTAACAAAATTTTAGCTAGACTTAGTAAGAAAAAGGGAGAGAAGACACAAATTACTAAAATAAAAAATGAGACTGCAGATACACTGATTTTACAGAATAAAGTGAAAGTGAAAGTCACTCAGTCCTGTCTGACTCTTTGCGACCCCATGGACTATACAGTCCATGGAATTCTCCAGGCCAGGATACTGGAGTGGGTACCTGTATCCTTCTCCGGGGGATCTTCCCAACCCAGGGATCGAACTCAGGTCTCCTGCATTGCAGGCAGATTCTTCACCAGCTGAGCCACAAGGGAAGCCCTTACAGGATAAAAGTAATTATAAAACAATACTATAAGACTTTTTTTACAAAGACTGATAATCTAGATTAAATTGAAAAATTCTGAGGAACATATCGCCATGGTTGAACCATAAAGAACAGAAAAATCTGAACAGACCAATAGCTAGTAAAAAAAGGATGAATCAGTAATGAAAACCTTATAATAAATAAAAGTCATGGAACAGAAGGCTTCAATATGAGTTCTAGCAAATATTTAAAGAAGAATCAACACCAATTCTTTTCAAACTCTCCCAAAAACTGGAGAAGAGGGAATACTTCTAACTCATTCTATTAAGATAACATTACCCTGATAACAAAGCCAATCAAAGATAAGAAAATAAAGCTACAGGATTTCCCTGGTGGTACAGTGGATAAGAATCTGCCTGCCAGTGCAGGGGACATAGGTTCAATCCCTGGTCCAAGAAGATTCCACATACCACAGAGCAACTGTAACCTAAGAACCACAACTACTGGAGCCTGTGCTCTTCAACAAGAGAAACCACCACAATGAGAAAACCATGTACCACAATGAAGGGTAGCTCCCTGCTCATCACAGCTAGAGAAAGCCCACGCACAACAACAAAGACAACCAGATAAATGAATTAATTAATTTAAAATAATAAATAAAACTACAGACCAACATCCCTTTAAGAATAATGATGCAAAAATAGTTAACCAAGTACTATCAAAAAGATTATAAGCATGAACACTTAGTATTTGTTCTGAGAATGCAAGGATGGCCCACCATACAAAATTCAATCAATGTAATACAAGTTAAAAAAAAATCACATGGTAATCTCAATAGTTTGAGGAAAAAACACAATGCAATTCAAAACCATTTCATGATTAAAAAAGAAAAAAACACTCAGACTAGCAATAGAAGAAAAAACTTCTTAAATATGATAAAGGTTATATATGAAACAAAAAATTGATAGCTAACATTAAACTTAATGGTGAGACACTGAAAAACTTTCACTTAAGATTAGGAACAAGACAAATATGCCAACTTTTGCCACTTGTATTCAACATAGAGTTGGAAGTTCTATCAACAGAAGTAGGGCAAGAAATGATAAAAGGCATGTAAGGTGTGAAGAAAGAACTAAAATTATCCCTTCTCAAGTGGCATAATCTTATATGTATAAAATCTTACATATGTCATAAAAAGGCATGGGAGCTAATAAATAAGTTCAGTAAAGTTGTAAAATACAAAATGAAGAAAGAAAAATGAGTAGTGTTTCTATATAATAACAACAAATAGTTTGAAAAAAATTAGAAAAATAATTCCATTCACAGTAGCATCAAAAATAATGAAATACTTGGGAATAAACAATCTAGTAAACTGAAGACTTATTTGCTGAAAACTACAGAATATTTCTGAAAGAAACTGAGGAAGACATAAATGTATAGAAAGACACATTGTGTTTATGATTGGAAGACTAAATATTGTTAAGATGACAATATGACCCAAAGAGATCTACAGATTTAACATAATTATCAAAATACTAATGATTTTTGGTAGAAACAGGAAAACTCCTACTAAAATTCATATGAAATCTTAAGAGAAGAGACCACAACTAAAATAATGTTGGGAAAGAACAAACTTGGATTACTCAATAATTCTTAATTTCAAAACTTACAAAAAGTCTATATATTCAAAATAGCATGGTACTGCCATAAAGACAGACATATGTGTTAATGGAATATAAAAAAATTTAGAAATAAATTCTCTCACATATCATTAAATTATTTTTGATAAGGCTGTTAAGACCATTAAGTAGGGAAAAGACAGTCTTTTAACCAAATGGTGCTGGGAAAACGGGATATTCACATGCAAAAAAAAAAAAAAAAAGCCACAACAAAGTGGGACTCATATGACATGCAGAAATCAACTCAAAATGGATCTAAGTAGTAAATACAAGAGCTAAAGTCATAAAACTCCTAAGAGAAAACAAGAGGAAATCTTTATGACATTGGGTTTGGTAAAGATTAACTTGAATATGACACTCAGAGCAAGCTTAAAGTAAAAGAAGTAAATTGGACTCAGTCACGGTTAACAAGTATTGTGAAGCAAAGGATAGTATCAAGAGAGTGAAAAGATAACTCACAGAATGGGATAAAATGCTTGCAAGTCATATATACCCGATAAGAAACTAATATCCAGAATATATAAAGAATTCCTACAACTCGCCAACAGCAACAAAAAGGACCAACTAACAACTGGACAAAGGATTTCAACAGTCATTTCTCCAAAGAATATATACAAAGGTTTTAATAAGCACATGAAAAGGTGTTAAACATCAATAATCATTAAGGAAATGAAAATCAAAACTACAATGAAGTACCACCTCACACCCATTGTGATGCCTATTATCAAAAAATGAAAATTGCAAATATTGGTAAGGTTATAGAGAAACTGGAATTCTTAAGTGTTGATGGTAGAAATGTAAGATGATGCAACCACTATAGAAAACAGTTTGGAAGTTCCCCAAGATAATTTAATTTTTAAAGATTTTATTTATCTAACAGAAAATGATTTGTTAAAAATAGTTAATAGCAACAATGTATGTGATGCAATTATATATGTATATATATCACTAAATATATGTATATATAGTTATATATGCTTATGTATAAGTAAAATTGATTGACAGCAATTATACAAGTGACTGGAGGGAATGGGAATCATACAAAAGAATAGAAATCAAACAAAGTTTACTCTCAGACCACAAAGGAGTAAAACTAGAAAGCAAACAGAAAGACAACAAGAAAATTTCCAAACACTTGGGGGTTAACCAACACATTTCTAAACAGCACATGGGTCGAATAAGAAATCTCAATAGAAATCAAAGATATTTTGAGCTAAAAGAAAAAACAACTTATCAAAATATGTGGGATGCCAGGAAGGAAATTTATAGCATTGGCTTCATATGTTAGAAAGAAGATACGTAACAAATCAATCATTATGTTTCCATTTTAAGACACTAGGAAAAGAACAGCAAATTAAACCCAAAGTAAAAAGAAAAGAGATAATAAAACCTAGAGCAGAAATCAACGGTAATTAAAGAAGAAATCAAGAGAATATAAAATTTACTAAACCAAAATCTGATCATTTAAAGGATTGATAAAATTGATAGTTACTCTGCCACGAGAGGAAACAAATTACTGTAGCAAAGATCAAATAAAGGACATTACCATAGAACTTATGGCTCTTAAAAGAGCAATGAAAGAATACAATGATCCACACTATGCCCATGAATTTGATAACATAGATGAACTGCACCAATCCACTGAAAGACATGCGTGTGATGCTAAGTCATTTTGTGTTCTACTCTTTGCGACCCCATGGACTGTAGCCTGCCAGGCTCCTCTGTCCATGGGATTCTTCAGGCAAGAATACTGGAGTGGGTTGCCATGCCCTCCTCCAGGGGATCTTCCTGACTCAGGGATCGAACCCATGTCTCTTCTGTCTCCTGTATTGGCAGGCAGGTTCATTACCACGAATGCCACCTGGGGAACTCACACAATCTGCCAAAACTTACATAAGATGAAATCAACAGTTTGAATAGGCCCACATCAAATTTAAAAATTGAATCAATAGTTAATAATATTAACAACTGTTCTTCATCTCCAGTAAGAGGTTCCAAAGCACTATTTTTAAATGTCTGTGATACAAACACCACAGTGGAGATGAGTATTTATGTGAGGCCAGTCAGGAACCCAGGGATTCTTCTTTAGCATTAATGGGATTTGAGTTTGATAACTGCATACCAATACTCCTGGCTTGATTCTCTTATGGAACTAGTTAGACAGAAAATAATAGAGGTTAAATGGCAAAACAAACAAACAAAAACCCTTTGAATGTCAAATAGGAGAGCGTCGCACACAAGTTGAAAGCAACACTTATTATAGTCTCACCATATGAAAGAAGTTGGTAGCTCTTGAGCATCAATTATAAGAGAGTACAATTACTTTTATTTATCGAGAGAGATTTTATCCTATTAACATTGGAAATTAACGGAGTGAACACTCAATTTATGTACTGTTCTCTATTAGCAAAGCTCCTGGCTCATCAACTCTTGTATGAGGCTGGAAGCTGGGATAGAATCCTTAACGTATGGTAAATTTTAGAACCTCAAATGGAAAGAGAATTAGTTTAGCCTGCAGAGTTATATGCAACCAATTTCAACACAGGGGAGACATTTTCAAGATGGATACTTGATTGGTAACAGTATGCTTCCACAAGTTAATATCTCAAGCAAGCAGGATTAATAATCCCAATGCCAACAACTGTCTGTTTTGTATACTGGGCAAGCATTACAGTTTAAGCAAATGCCATTTGAATGTTTTGGATCTCGTGTTTGTTTTGGAGGTCTTTCTCTCTCTCTCTTTTTTTTTTTTTTTTTTGGCTGCACTGAGCAACATGCAGGATCTTAGTTCTCTGACCAGGACCCACACTCCCTGCAGTGGACATAAGGAGTCTTAAGTCTTAATCAATGGACTGCCAGGTAAGTCCTTGAATCTCCTATTTGTTTTGGAAAGACATGATTGTGACTTTAGAAATGATCATCCCATTTTCTGTTACTGGTCACAGCCATCATGCCTCACAGTTCAAAAAGATATGGCATCAGGGGCTCTCAAAGCTGTTGTGAAACAGAGTAATGTCAAATAACGAGACTTAAAAAATAGTTTAAGAAGCTTGTCCTCCTCAACAAGGAGATCAAACCAGTCAATCCTAAAGGAAACCAACCCTGAATATTCATTGGAAAGACTGATGCTGAAGCTGAAGCTCCAATACTTTGGCCACCTGATGCAAAGAGCCGACTCATTGGAAAAGACCCTGATGCTGGGAAGATTGAAGGCAAAAGGAGAAGGGGGCAGCAGAGGATGAGACGGTTAGATAGCATCACTGACTCAATGGACATGATTTTGAGCAAACTCTGGGAGATAATGAATGACAGGGAAGTCTGGCATGCTGCAGTCCACGGGGTTGCAAAGAGTTGGGCATGACTGAGTGACTAAACAACAATCCTCCTCTACCCGTCTCCTTGCCTGATTTGAATGTTTCTTTTACTAGCCTGCCTTAATTATTCAACTGAAATCTTTTGAGTTTAAAGCACTATTTTCTTGATGGCCATATGATAATGAATATTTAGTATTTAGAGGGGATAATATAGAAACTGCCATACAATTGGAATCCAATAAATGTTTGCCGAATGGAGTGTTTTTGAAATGGTAATACTCTTAAGCTTACTAGTTTGGATTAGGTGTTGACCTCAAAATTCTAAAGAAATATCCTATGAGGATAGGATCCAAGGAAGATGGATGTCATAAAGCAGGGCAGCATGTGGAAGAGAAAGTAGATGATCTACCAGAATTAAGCTTAAAAAAGGGAGGCAACTTGGCTGACTGTCTCACAGATAATAGTGCCAAGAACACTATATGGCAACCAACAAAGCATTTAGTATTTTTCGTGTAAGAGAGTAAAGGCCAAATTCACTCAGAAAACTTTGCCTGAAATCGAAGTTATCTTGCTTTGTGTTGTTAACAAGTATCTTCTTTTCAGATCTAGAATTGTTGACCAACTAGTGCTTTACACATGCTCTACTCTGTCCTGAAAAGAGCTTATTGACAATCCCTAGAAAGAAGACAGCCAATCAGTTTCCAGCTTATTCTTTGATGCTTCTAGAAAAGTCAGAATGATATCCTACAAAGAGTTCAATACTCAGTATCTTTAATATCCATTAGAAAAAAAAAAAAAAGAAAATGTCCCAGTTGAAAAGTAAAATTCAAAATACATAGGCAATTCCTGACAGAATCAATACAAAAGAAGTTCAATCAGCATATAAAGTTACATTACCCCTTAATTATAAGGCATGACAAAATAATATAATTATTAGATTATTTTGCCTATAAAATTAGCAAATATTTTATTGCTCCTGTGGTAGATGATGAATGAGAAAGATGATGAAATGTCTCATTTGCTGATCATTGATACAAACTCTCCAAAAGGAATTCAACAACATGTTATCAAAAGACTTAAAAATGTATGCTCCCTTTGAAAAAAATAATATATGTACCCTTTAAGAAATTTAAAATCTGGCTATTTAGTCTTTTTCTTTTTTTTATGCTTCAAAAGACATAAGTCTTAACTTTTATTGAAGACAAAGTTATATACAAATCATGTTCCCTAGAAATGATAGCTGAATAAAAAAAGGACAAGTGGTTCCTGGGTCATTGTTTCAGGTTAGAGGGATTAAAAGTTGAAGGATGTCACCTGGAGTTAAAATACACAGGAAAGATAACAGGCATTTTACAGTGGCAGAGAATTTAAACATTCTTTTGCAAACTGAAAAGAAAGGCTCAAGAATTGTAGTTTATTATGTTAAGAATAATAAAAAGCCAAAAAGGTAGAGGCACCAAGTGCAGTTCACCCCTTTTTCTCTGGTAAGAAACAAAAAGAATTTCCTAGAGGACTAAGTTTTGAGTGCTTCAGCTAGACATCTCAGGAGCATACAATTTTTAAATGCAACATCTGTCCTGGATATATTAAAAAAACTATCTTCTTTTATTCTGCCAATGCGTAGATCAATGTGACGGTTCAGGTGTTCTCCAGAAGTTCGCAGGTTCTTACCAGATTCTCCTCTTTACCCTCTTTGTGGTGCTGGCATCAACAGCTTTCCTCTTTCTAGGTAAGGAGTCCTTATATTCAGCACTGTGGACTTTAGACTTGGAAACTGCCTTCATTTTATTTCACAAACTAAATGAGGATGAAAATTAGCTGTTTATATCACATCTAATTTGGGACATGCAATTGAAACTGACTTATCTGCCCTACCCTTAGTCACCTTGTGGACCCAAGATCCTGCCCAACTTACTGAGAAGCAATAATCTGCATGTGGGAAACAGCTATCACTCAGAAGTGGAAATCACCGCTAAACTTTAGTAGATTATAACTAGTTTTGTTCAAATACATAGCGATAGATGATTCAAGCAACATAACACATACCGTTATCTACACGTGCATTTCCCATCTTTCAGCCAAAAGTTGGAATACCTCTAAAAATCACTGAATAAAAATTTCCTGTTAAGTATACAGAATTATTTAATTTGAAGCATTACTTTTTTATAGCAATACTTAAGAACGGACTTGACCCTTAAGGCCTTCCTCCAGTGAAAACAGATCTCCTTGTTGACATCTCTTTTTCTTTTTCTAGCATACAATGCCTTCCTAAACAAGATACAGACAGTTCCAGTTGTTTACGTACCAACTCTAGGTACACAGTCAGGTAAAGAATCACCATCTGTTATCTCCAAAAAAACTCAGGTACCACCCTCATTCACCTTTATTCATCCATCTTCTATTTCCTTTCCTCCTTTACCTCTAGGTTCTTACACATCCACACGGTCTCCCCCTCCGTTCATGAGTCCACAACCCCCACCAGCCCAGAATCGGCTGCAACACTGGCTGTGGAGTATAAGACACTAACCTCTGCTTGGACAAGTCTTTAACTATAGGGGACTGGAGAGTTTTAGCCCCAGACCAGGTACTAGCAGCAACCTCTACACTCATACGCTCCCAAACAAGGCTTCTGAGAACTGTAAATAAAGGATCTTAAGGTGTTTTCTATTAAAGTGGTGTGCTGGATTGCATTTTAAGTATCAATTGTCAGTTCTTAATTCTAAAAAAACATAAAAGTGAAAGGAAATACCCCATTTACATACTATTCCAGTTTTTAATCAAGCTCTGCAGATTTATTTCTAGGGATAGCAATGTCCCAAATGGACTTTTTAAGTTCTTGGCCACTTACTTGCCCCAAATGACTCTAGAATCCACTCTTCTGGTTGCCCCTGAATACGTGAGGTAGGAACTTCCTAGCAGTAAAACAAGACAATAAACAGGATGTATCCAAAACTTGTTTATTGGGATGGTCTCCCGTTCATCTTGATACAGGGTGCTTTTAGTGCTGCTTCCGTCTGAAGGAGCATCCTTCTGTAAGCCTTGCTTTTCCTCCTGTAGGCTGGCAGAGGACAGTAGAGCAGCCAACACACAAAACTACTGTTTGTGCATGGCTAAAGACGGTGGTGATTTTATAGCATCCTGGGCATTTTACATCCATGAAATAGGAATTGGGGCTCTGCACCAGGCGCTTCTTCTTGTGTTTCCTCTTCTCCTCTTCTGGAGAGGGATGAAGAAGATCCTTTGCGAGAGGCATGTTCTCGTGAGGAGGTCGTCACCGCCGGAAAGGCGGCTATTTAGTCTTAAGAGGATAATAATTAACATGCACAAACTTTAGCTACAAGTTTGTTCATCATAATAACATTTATTAAATTAAAACAATCATAAATTAAATATTAAAAATAGGCTACATAAGAATAAATAGGAATACATTTTTCTTAATGTAAAAATCTAGCTCATATTACAGAAAAATATCAAGAAGCATCAAATACAATGCAAATAGTGTGTGTTGTGTGCAGTGGTAGTGATGGGCAATATGGAAAATTATTACAGAGATTTAAAATTGGAGAGTAGTCCAAAGGCTTGGCAGGAAATTATTTCCTTTCTGTTAAGAAAAATAAGAATGGATATGGCATCAACAACATGGAAAGACAACCTACAGAATGAGAGAAAATATCTGCAAATGATATGACCAATAAAAGATCAATATCCAAAAGTTACAAAGAGCTCACACAATTCAATATTGAAAAAAAAAAACCATCAAAAAATGGGCAGAAGACCTAAACAGACATTTCTCCAAAGACATAAAGATGGCCAACAGGCACATGAAAACATTTTCAACATCACTAATTATTCAGTTCAGTTCAGTCGCTCAGTCGTGTCCGACTCTTTGGGACCCCATGAACCACAGCACACCAGGCCTCCCTGTCCATCACCAACTCCCGGAGTTTATTCAAACTCATGCCCATCAAGTTGGTGATGCCATCCAGCCATCTCATCCTCTGTCGTCCCCTTCTCCTCCTGCTCCCAATCCCTCCCAGCATCAAGGTCTTTTCCAATGAGTCAACTCTTCACATAATTATTACAGAAATGCAAATCAAAATAACAATCAGATATCACCTCACACAAGTCAGAACATCTACCATCAAAAGTCTACAAATAATAAATGCTGGAGATGATGTGCAGAAAAGGGTACACCGCTGTTGATAGGAATGTAAATTGGTACAGCCACTGTGGCAAACAGTAGGAGGTTCCCCAAAAACTAGATGAGCCATCATATGATCCTGCCATCCCATCCCAGGCATATATCCAGAAAAGATGAAAACTCTAATTTGAAAAGATACATGCACCCCAATGTTCATAGCAGCACTATTTACAACAGCCAAGACATGGAAATAAGCAAAGTGCCCACCAACAGATTATTGGCTTAAGAAGATATAATGTGAATATATGTGTGTGTGTCTGTGTGTGTGAATACTATGTGAATATATGTGTGTGTGTCTGTGTGTACACATACAATGGAACAGTACTCAGACATAAGAAAAATGAAATAATGCTGTGTGCAGCAACATGGATGGACCTAGAGAAGTAAGACAGAGAAAGACAAATGTCATATGCTATCACTTATATGTGTAATCTAAAAAAATGATACAACAGAATTTATATACAAAGCAGAACAGACTCATAGACACAAAAAACAAATTAATAGCTAACAAAGGGGAAAGGTGGGGGAGGAATAAGTCAGGAGTATGCGGTTAATAGATACAAACTACTGTACATAGCATAGATAAACAACAAGGACCTTCTTATAGCACAAGGAACTATTTTTAATACTTCATAATAACCTATAATGGAATATAATCAGAAAAAAAAACTGAAGAATCACTATGCTGTACACCTGAAACTATCACAATATTGTAAATCAACTATTCTTCAATTAAAAAAAAAAGAATTGGTCAAATGTTTCTAGTTTCTCCTAAGGCCTGAGGAGCTCATTCCTGGAATAGTCAGTCTGCTGGCTGTGTTGTGGAGTGCTTCAGGCATTAGTTCAATTAATCCTAACAATTCTGAACGTACATCTGTTACCATCTGTACTTTACAGCTAAGGAAACAAAGACATCAAAGCTCACACAGCTAATAAGGGACAGAACTGTCAGAGCTTTTGAGGAAACTGAACACAAAGTAGAAAACACACATGTATATATAAGTAAGTTCTGGGAATGGCGATTCTTGAGTGGAGGGTAGGTGAGGGAGACTGGCTTGTGAATTCAGATGGTGTTTTGGCACTGAGACATAGACTCCCTGTGTCAACCCTAACAATGCAGAGAGGCAGAGAGTTTATAATAGATCGCCATTTGGGTTAGTAACCAGTGTTATCTTTCTACTGGTTATGCATTGTTTTCCAAAAAGCAAAATTTGAAATGTACCCCTGTGCTCAGTCATGTCTGACTGACTCTTTGTGTCCCCATGGAATGTAGTCTGCCAGGCTCCTTCTGTCCATGGGATTCTCCAGGCAAGAACACTGGAGTGGGTTGCCATTTCCTACTCCAGGGGATCTTCCTGACCCAGGGATTGAACCCACATCTCTTGCGTCTCCTGCATTGGCAGACAGATTCTTTACCATTTGTGCCACCTGGGAAGCCCCAAATGAACCTCTCAGAGTGCCTTATTGGAACAAGTGCTACCTTGTGGGAGAGCAGGGCAAGGAACAACATAAACGCAGTTTATAGGAAAATACAAATATTCCTAGGAAGCCCCTATGTGCCAGATTATATGCATACTTTATTTCATTTAATCCTCAAAAATAAAAACAAAAAAAGAGAAAGTTAAAAAGAAAACCTTATGAAATAAGGATAATTAGCATCCCTGGGAATTTAAGAGGTTTATTTTATCCCATAAATATTATGACATTTTTTCCAATGCTAAAGTGCTAACAGATGATGGAGTTAGAATTGCTCTCTAACATCAGAACATTAGACAGAACAACATCTGATGTTAACATCTGATGTTAACAATATCTGATGTTAAACAAACATCAGAATGAATGACAGAACCAAAATTTCTACCAACTGATGAATGGATAAACAAAATGTGTTATATCCACATAATGGAATATTATTTGACAATTAAAAGGAATGAAGTACTGACATATGGTAAGATATGAATGAACCTTTAAAATATTATGCTAAGTGAAAGAAGCCAGTGCATTCAATCAAATGTCCAGAACAGACAAATCAGTAGATACAGAAAGTAGACTCGTGGCTGTCAGGGACTATGAGAAGTGGAGAATGTGGAATGGCTGCTAATGACCACAGTTTCTCATTGAGGTGGTAAAGATGTTCTGGAATTAGATAATTCTGATGACTGCAGAACCTTGCAGATATACTTTGAGTATACAAGAAATTGTTCAACTGTCTATTTTAAAATGATGAATTTTGATACCCTATGAATTGTATCTCAAGAATAAAAAGGACTCAGGAATACATTAGCATGCCAAGTGCTTAGCACTGTGCCAGGCCCCAAACCAGTGCTTAATGAATATGAATGGCTCCATCATGGACCTTTTTTTTTTTTTTTTGTAAGTATGGTTGACTTATATTGCTGTGTTAATTTCTGGTATATAGCAAAGTGATTCAGTTAAATGTATATATTGTGTTCTTTTTCAGATTCTTTTCCATTATAGGTTACATTACAGTTCTTTGTGCTATACAGTAGATCCTTGTTTATTTATTTTTTATATAGGAGTGTGTATCTGTTAAGCTCAAATTGACCCCTCCCATCTTTTTCCCTTTGGTAACCATAAGTTTGTTTTCTATGTCTGTGAGTCTGTTTCTCTTTTGTAAATAAAGTTCATTTGTATCATTTTTAGATTCCACATATAAATGATATCATATGATATTTGTCTTTCTTGTCTGACTTACTTTACTTAGTATGATAATCTCTAGGTCCATCCATGTTGCTGCAAATGGCATTATTTCATTTTTTATGGCTGAGTAATATTCCACTGTGTATATATACCACATCTTCTTTATCCATTCCTCTGTCAATGGACATTTAGGTTGCTTCCATGTCTTGGCTATTGTAAAGAGTGCTTCAGTGAACACCCTGAATATACCCTGCATATACCCTTTTGAGCCATGTTTTTCTCTGAAAATATGCCTAGGAGTGAGATTGCTGGATCATGTGGTAGCTCTATTTTTTTAACTTCTCTAAGGAACCTCCAAACTGTTTTCCATAGTGGTTTCACCACTTTACATTCTTATCAATGTAGGAGGGTTTCCTTTTCTCCACACCCTTTCCAGCATTTATTATTTGTAGACTTCTTGATGATGGCCATTATGGGCTTTCATCATTTCTTCCATTCCTTTGACAATTGTGTATTGATTACCAACTCTGTGCAGGGCGCTGGGAATACAGTAGAAACAGAACATAAGAATCACAGCACTTCTTAGTAGGGATACACACAAAAGCAAGATTTTAAAATAATATAGGTAGTATGAAAGTGAAAGTGAAAGTCGCTCAGTCGTGTCCGACTCTTTGCGACCCCATAGACTATACAGTCCATGGAATTCTCCAGGCCAGAATACTGGAGTGGGTAGCCTTTCCCTTCTCCAGGGGATCTTCCCAACTCAGGGACTGAACCCAGGTCTCCCGCATTGCAGGCAGATTCTTTACCAGCTGAGCTACAAGGGAAGCCCTAATGGGTAGTAATTAGCACTAAAAAGGAAAAAAAGCAAAGAGGGAGCCTTGACACGTTAGTGTGGCTTTGTAGTTGACTTTGTAGTTAGGGTGGCCAGGGAAGGCCTCATGAGATGGGGCATTGGAATAGAGACAGGAAGAGAGGGATTAAGGAGCCAGGCAGGCATCGGGCAGAAGAGCATTTCAGGTAAAGCAAAAGCCAAGGTCCTGAGTTTGGGAGCTTGCCTGGAATGTCTGAGCACAAACAAGGACGCTGCCTGTTGACATCAGACTGAAGGGGGTAGGGAAGAGGTGGGGGATCTCTTCAGGGACAAGAACTCAGGAGTTCAGGCCAGAAATGAGCTTAGACCAGGTTGGTGACAGTGGAGATGCTGAGCAGTGGTCAGGTGCTGGGTGCCTGGTGAAGGCAGAGCCGACAGGGCGTCCTGATGGAACAGCCTGAGTGAGAGGTGGCTAAAAGCCAAGGCTCTATGCTCATCTGAATCCACTACAAGCTTGGAAATAACGACCCACTCATGGCAGGCACTTCAAAAATATTGAATATTCTCAGAGTTGGAAGATTCCTTAAAGCCCTTAAGCCGTGTTGTTAGCCCTTGATTTTTCTCATTATCAACCATTCGCTGGCTTTAGCCCAATAATACTCCATCAAATGTTAGAGGAAAGCACTGCTTCTCAAAGCGATCGATTCCACCCTTAAACAGCTCTTAGCATGTGTGTAACCTCTCTGAGGCATTACAAATAAATAAATACAAATAGGACCATATGTAGGTCCATTTCACCTTTTCAGATTTCAAAGTTTTTTTTGTTTGTTTGTTTCTGTGCTGCACAGAATCGGACACAACTAAAGCGACTTAGCACATGTGCATGCTGCCATGGAATAAAAGCCTGCTTCACATTAAGTACTGTCACGTGTACACGAAAATAACAAACCTTTTAAGATTTTATCCAAAGCACTGACATAAATGAAGAGGAAAGTACTGAACACCGGTGGTGGTCTGTGGAAATGCCTCCAGGGTGTTTTTCTGTTTCAGCTGGGCCAAATTGTCTTTTAGCAATGTCTTAGCCACAATAAACCAGACAGTTAGAGTCACCTAAATATACGATAATTTAGCTATAGTTTTCCTGTTCTTTTTTCCCGTAGGAGAAAATATTCTAATACTTTCTTGAAATCCAAATATAGTATATATTCTGCATTTTATTGGCTACTTAGTCTTTCAAAAACTTTTGACTTTTCATAATTTATTCTTAGTAAACCAATGCAAGATTCTTGTGATTAGGATTCACTTTTAGAAGCCCAGTAATTTAAAATCCTATTATTTATCCACAATAATGCCTGTCTACTGGCATTACTCTAACAGGTCTATAGAAATTTTTAATTTCTTCTCTTTCCCAAAATGAAAATTGCAAATGTAAGTATACATATCTAGTCTTTTGGCAAATTTCCACATCTTTCTAATTCTCCAGAGAACTTTAAAACTCTTTTCATGATGTCATTACATATTACTCTATGAAGCAAAATTTTTTAGAGACAAATTTGATTTTTGGAGTAATTCTGACACTTAGTTCTTAGGGAAACTTTTAATCTTTAATCTGATAGGTTGGTGGCAGAACACTGGGAGAGGAAGGGGCAGGCTGACCACCCAGGCTTTACCATGGATGGCTCAGTGGTGAAGAATCTGCCTGCCAAAGCAGGAGATTCAGGTTTGATCAGGGGAAGATCCCACATGCTGGGGAGCAAGTAAGCCTGTGTGTCGCAACTTCTGAGCCTGAGATCGAGAGCCCGAGATTCGCAACTACCGAAGTCCATGTGCTCTATCTAGAGCCCGTGCTCCACAACAAAAGAAGCCACTGCAATGAGAAGCCTGCGTGCTGCAACGAAGAGTAAACCTAACTCACCACGACTAGAGAAAAGCTTGCCCAACAATGAAGAACCAGCACAGCCAAAAATAACAAAATAATGAAAAAGAAAAAGGAAACTGTATCTGGAAAGAACCAGCCAGTCCTCTAAAAACATAATCCTCCTTAACTGGGAACTATTCTCCTTGAAACACTTTACCAACTCATGGTCTGGAATTTTTCTTTAATTCATATGTTTGTTCATCAATTTTTGTTTTAAAAATCATTCTACATGGTGGGCAAAAATAAAGCCTCAAGTAACCTGAGATGAGGTATTTTAATTTTTTTTTATTCTGTGATTATTATCATAACATCAGCCATCTCTTTTCTTATTCTACTTACTGCAAATATAATTCAGAAGTGATTTATTCTTAGACTTCAGATTTCTTTCTCAAGCCTTCATTTCCTATAGATTTAAACTGACGTGATGCTCTTCTTATGGTTTCACTCCTTTTTATTTGCTCTATTATATTTTCTACATATAATCTTGAGGCTATGAATCTTCTTTATATACAACAATAATGTTTCTTTAAAAAAAATCAACAGATACAACTTCCTAAGTGATGTAGTAAGAAGCATTTGGGAAACGCTTTCCTTCCTCTTAAAATTCATTTATAACACATTTGGCAGCTAGAATTGCTTTAAAACAGATGAAGCTTTCCTTCTATAATTTTAGGATAGGCACGGAAATTCATATAATCTATAAAGAGCCAACATTTTGAGATGAAACACCCACTGAGTACAGTAAGCACATACAAACCTTTGGAAGTTGCAAACTTTCTAGGATGAGAAGATGAACGAGATAAAAAGAGCTACTACCCAGACATCACTGGATCATTTTTTCAAGAGGGTAGATAGAATTGAATCCAGCAAGGAACCAGAACCTGTGCCATCAATGTCAGGCCTGTGGAACATTGCAGCCTGCATTCTGTCTCCTATTGCCAATGATCCTTCTGGCTCTACCATCTCCCACTTCTCTCCCTCCTCCACTCAGTAACTCTTCTTGTCTGTTTACTTGATATCAACCCCTGTATGTCAGCTGTTGTACTGTACTACTGTACTTTTCAAGGTACTATACTGTAAGATTAAAAATGTTTTATTTTTTGTGTTGTTTTTTATGTATTTGTGTGAGAGAATGCCAAAGAATGCTCAAACTACCGCACAACTGCACTCATCTCACACACTAGTAAAGTAATGCTCAAAATTCTCCAAGCCAGGCTTCAACAGTACATGAACCATGAACTTCCAGATGTTCAAGCTGGATTTAGAAAAGGCAGAGGAACCAGAGATCAAATTGCCAACATCTGTTGGATCATCGAAAAAGCAAGAGAGTTCCAGAAAAACATCTACTTCTGCTTTATTGACTATGCCAAAGCCTTTGACTGTGTGGACCACAACAAACTCTGGAAAATTCTTAAAGAGATGGGAATACCAGACCACCTGACCTGCCTCCTGAGAAATCTGTATGCAGGTCAAGAAGCAACAGTTAGAACTGGACATGGAACAACATACTGGTTCCAAATCGGGAAAGGAGTACGTCAAGGCTGTATATCATCACCTGGCTTATTTAACTTATATGCAGAGTACATCATGAGAAATGCTGGGCTGGATGAAGCACAAGCTGGAATCAAGACTGCTGGAAGAAATATCAATAATCCTCAGATAGGCAGATGATACCACCCTTATGGCAGAAAGTGAAGAAGAACTAAAGAGCCTCTTGATGAAAGTGAAAGAGGAGAGTGAAAAAGTTGGCTTAAAGCTCAACATTCAGAAAACTAAGATCATGGCATCTGGTCCCATCACCTCATGGGAAATAGATGGGGAAACAGTGGAAACAGTGACAGACTTTATTTTCTTGGGCTCCAAAATCACTGCAGATGGTGACTATAGCCATGAAATTAAAAGATGCTTGCTCCTTGGAAGAAAAGTTACAACCAACCTAGACAGCATATTAAAAAGCAGAGACATTACTTTGCCAACCAAGTCCGTCTAGTCAAAGCTATGGTTTTTCCAGTAGCCATGTATGAATGTGAGAGTTGGACTATAAAGAAAGCTGAGTGCCGAAGAATTGATGCTTTTGAACTGTGGTGCTGGAGAAGACTCTTGAGAGTCCCTTGGACTGCAAGGAGATCCAACCAATCCATCCTAAAGGAAATCAGTCCTGAATATTCATTGGAAGGACTGAGGCTGAAGCTGAAACTCCAATACTTTGGCCACCTGATGCAAAGAACTGACTCACTGGAAAAGACCCTGATGCTGGGAAAGATTTGAAGGCA
Source organism: Odocoileus virginianus (assembly GCF_023699985.2). Lineage (NCBI taxonomy): Eukaryota > Metazoa > Chordata > Mammalia > Artiodactyla > Cervidae > Odocoileus > Odocoileus virginianus. The sequence continues at coordinate 464,711 of NW_027224272.1, forward strand.
GGAGGAGAAGGGAACAGGCATCACCGACTCAATGGACATGAGTTTGAGTAAACTTTGGGAGTTAGTGATGGACAGGGAGGCCTGGCGTGCTGCAGCCCATGGGGTCACAAACAGTCAGACACGACTGAGTGACTGAACTGAACTGTGTGAGAAGCATTATAAACCTATTAAGTACTGAACTTTATATCTGATTGGTTTAGCTGGGTTCATAGGCTAACTTTGTTGGACTTATGAAAAAATTGGACTTACAAATGCACTTGTGGAACAGAAACTCATTTGTATGTAGGGGACTACTGTAATAATGACTGAAAAAGTCCTTTATCGTACCAGGTTCCACTATGAATAAAAAGATGGGAGAGCTCAACACTGCCTCAAAAGGTAGGACACCCAGGAAATAGTGTCTTTTATACCTGTAGACATCTTTCTTCTGATACAATATTCCTTTTTGGAAGCCAACCAGATCACATCAACCAACCCTAGGGCCACACAGTTCCTCTAGGCAGCCTCACTAGTCACACAGGCTCTAGCCATGTCCTCACCCTGGATCTCCCAGCACTAGTTTTCCTGTTCCCCTTCCATTTGGGGGGCATTGTTTCTGGAGTCTAATTTCTGGCTTAAATTAAGATCATTGATTTTCTATCCTTTCACTCAGGAACTCTCCCCTATGTCACTAACCATTTACATCAGAGCTTTCTTCTTTGGAAGGGAAAGGGGTGACAAAGGGAAAATGAGAATGACTGTGCTTTGATTTTGCCTGATTTCATGATTCTCATGCTGCCCTCATCCATCACAGATGGCTTGAAGTATAGGTGTGGGGCTCTCTCGTCCATCATTACAAGCCCTCAGTTAAGTCAAAGACTTGTTTTCCCATTCTAGGAAATAGAATCTGAAGTTTTTGATGGGAGCATCCATAGCAAGGATTTTGGATGTGAATCACAAGAAAGATAAAGGCAGCATTACTGTTGTTTGGAGGTCTTTAGGTAAAATGAAAGCTGCTCTGCTGAGTCTTTCTCAGAGGTGCTTGTTGGGCCCCAGAGCACAGGCAACATAAAGTGCCTTGAAATTAGGGGCTTGACAGTGGGTGTTGATGACCAATTTCAACAGGGTTCCTGTGCAATGTTCTGACCATTTGCTGTACTATCATTCACTCTGACTAGACAATTTGTTTAAGGACCTATCTCTTCCTCCAAAGCTCCTCTCATTTCTCATGAATTTTCCTCCATAACTTATTGTATCCCTCAATTCCTAGGAACTCCTAAAACCTGAAGTAGGAAGCCTCACCATTTCCCAGTCCTAATCCCTCAGATAGATCATTTTACTAACTATGGGTCATTATGAAAATGAAAATACACTCTCAGCATTTATCAAGTGTCTCAATAAATTTAATGAAGTTCTTTTTTAAGAAAATATAACTTGTCTTTTCAGAAAGAGTCAGAGATTGTTTTGCTTCATGCAATGTGGCACTCTGGTGCTGCTAGAGACAGACTGTATAACATTTTCCATGAGATAACAACCTGTTTTCTTTTTAGACAACTGGTTCTCAACCTGTCTGCTCATAGGAATCACCTGGGAATCTTAGAAAACACTGATGTCTGAGTCTCTTCTCCAGACTGATATAATTGATCTGGAATAAGGCCAGGGTTTCGGCTTTTAAAAGCTCGAGTATGCAGCCAAGATATACACCATTGATCTACTCCATTTTTATCCTACTCCTTTGAATCATGAAAAAACCCTCTGTCTCATAACATATGTACCCTGTATTATAAGACAAATTCTACCCTATGATTCAGCTGTTATTGCTTTGATTCGATAATTCCAAACAGCAATTTTTCAATGCCTCTTGATTTCTTACAACAGATATTCAGAGAAATGCTTGAGGGCATCAGATTTGCCTTAAGAAAAAAAAAAAAAAGCTTCAGCATTTTTTCACCTCCATGGAACAGAAGGAAGTCAAAAGATAGATAAGTCTATTACCTTGTGGTGATGATTTCACAGTATAACCTGTCTCCAAACTAAAATTGTATACATTAAATATCTACAGTTTTGTGTACCAATTATATTCAAAACTGTTTTTAAAAAATGTATCTCATCTCATGCACCAAGAGAGTTCTCCAGAATGAATTACTTCATGCCTATGTAGCGAGAATAAATGGCTGTAGGATGGACATTTTACATACAGAATTCAGTTCAGTTCAGTCGCTCAGTCGTGTCTGACTCTTTGCGACCCCATGAACTGCAGCACGCCAGGCCTCCCTGTCCATCACCAACTCCCAGAGTCCACCCAAACCCATGTCCATTGAGTCGGTGATGCCATCCAACCATCTCATCCTCTGTTGTCCCCTTCTCCTCCTGCTCTCAATCTTTCCCAGCATCAGGGTCTTTTCAAATAAGTCAGCTCTCTGCATCAGGTGGCCAAAGTATTGGAGTTTCAGCTTCAACATCAGTTCCTCCAATGAATACCCAGGACTGATCTCCTTTAGGATGGACTGGTTGGATCTCCTTGCAGTCCAAGGGACTCTTTACAATGCTACTATTTATGAAATGCCTATTTAAAATTTTTTCAAATGTTCAAAGAAGCTAAGTGGGAAATACTTCTAATATTCCAATGTCAATCTCTCCACCAAGTCTTGATTCTAAACTTCACATGTGATCTTCTGATAGTCTCTCACAGATATTAAGGAAGAGAATTCCTTACATTTTTCCTTGAAGTCATACATCATAAAAATGTCTTAGATCATATTTAAGACTCATGTATAATATCATTCCTCTAATATTTGGTCCCCAGTTTGGAAATATCTGTATCTCCTTGAACCTCAGAACAATTGAGTTAGAAACTTGGCATGCGGCACCCAGCCAACTATGTTTTAATAAATCCATGATTTAGATACATACTAAAGTTGAAACTTCACTGATATACACACTAAAATTGGAAAATCACTGATATATTTGCACTTCTACTCCAGAGAACTTTTAAACTTGATTCGGCCTAATAAAACTTTGGGAATTAGTTTATGATTGTCCCAAACCAGGATCCTACAGACTTATTAAAACAATAACCCTATATGCAAAAACAGAAAAAGAGACTCAGATGTATAGAACAGACTTGTGGACTCTGGGAGAAGGCGAGGGTGGGATGTTTCAAGAGAACAGCATTGAAACATGTATATTATCTAGGGTGAAACAGATCACCAGCCCAGGTTGGGTGCATGAGACAAGTGCTTGGGCCTGGTGCACTGGGAAGACCCAGAGGGATCGGGTGGAGAGGGAGGTGGGAGGGGGGACTGGGATGGGGAATACATGTAAATCCATGGCTAATTCATTTCAATGTATGACAAAAACTACTGTAATGATGTAAAGTAATTAGCCTCCAACTAATAAAAATAAATGGAAAAAAAAACAAAAAAACAAAAATAAAAATAAAAAAAAATAAAATAAAAAAAACAAACACATAAACAAGAAACACCTTAAAGGAGCCAAGATCACAAGACCATTGTATGGTAAATATTTTTAACTTCCTTTATTCTCTTTATTTCTTACTCACTTTACAAGTAAATAACCAAGACCACACCCTTGTTTTTATTTTAGTATCTGCATGGAATTCTTTTTAAAAAAGCCAAAAGCAAGAAGGAAGACACTCCTGACAGCCTGGTCTCTTCTGGGAGTACGTATTTGTTCTCTGTCAACATCATGCATCATTTCATATTCAAGATTCATTACCCTTCCTTGCCCATTAAGAAAAACATCAAGGGATGCTTAATGCTTAAATCTGATGAGTAATTTTCCTCCTTCCTGATGTTCATGTTCCTGTTTTTTTCTATTTCATGCAATTCCCATCACCCTGATTTCTCTTTGAGATTTTTAAAAAATATTTTACCCCCATATTATTGGTCACAACAAGAATCTTGCATCTTTCCAGGATTTACTCTTACATATGACCCTCTGCATGCATACACAGATTCATTAAGAATCCATATTACTTAAATTATGGAGCTTTTTATAAAGCTCAAAGACTAACATTTCATTAAGGATGGGGTGAGAGGAGAATAAAATCCCAGGGAAGCAAAGGATGAGACAGGGGAAGAACTGAGGTTAAAAAAAAAGAAAACACATACAAAGAAAGGAAAATGAAAGTAAAAGTTTGTATCACCAAGCTGGCCATAGCTTCATAAGAAAATGTAGTTGTTTTCTTGATCTCATGGACCATCCTCTAAGAGGCTACATGAAGAATATGTGGGAAGAAGAAAATGAGTCGAAATTACCTAACAAAATCTTGTTTACTGTACCACACTCGTTCAAGTTTAACAGAATATTATTTTTCCAAGCCTCCAAGTGTGTTACTGAGCTCCTCCTGGTAACCCCTGGAAAAGTGAGATTTGCTCATCCATGATTCAAGACAGTATATAAACCAAGAAGGGGTGGGAGGCACAATAGCTTTTCTGGGTTGTAGCCTTGGGGTGTTTTAGCTGCAGTGGCTTCTGCTCTGAGACCATGGAGAAGCCTAGTATCACCCTGAGAGGCTGAGACAGCTGGCAGTGTTAGGAGATGTATCCATGAAAGTGATAGATGAGGCTCTCCAGTAAGCAAGTGGGAATAATCTTTAAGTAGTGGTTGTAGGGTCATATAGGTACAGGAGAATCTGGCAAAGTGGAAAAACTGGTTGCCCAATTGTACTCCTCTAATCTACTGGCACTCTGAGAGTGAAGGTGAAAATCCAATCCTTATCAGCTATGATTTCCTGAAAATGTAAATACTTTTATGACTGCTGCTCCACCTGGCTTTGAAGCTGCAATAGATATTCATTGTCTTCTATCCTTACTCCAGATTTCCATCATCATCTGCCAGTTCTTAGTCTCATCTGGGTTGCTTGCCTGGTAGTGTTAGGGGAAGCACATTGACTGAAACCACCCACCCTGGCCAGGTACCATAGTAACCATGTGTATAAGTTGTTTTACGAAGGAGGTCCTGGATAAGGAGCACAGAACTAATAAGCCACCACCAACCAGAAGAGTTCAGGAAAGGCCAAAAGGAGACACCACCTGTCTGACCACCTCCCAGAATCCTCGCTGGCATCCGTCTTGGCTGAACAAGGCGTGCACCATCAGGAAGGACTCTAAGTCAGAGTGATCGGCTAAAAACATCCTGGAAACGAATCCCATCACCATAAAACCTGGGACTGTGAGCCATGTGGCAGAGCAGTTCTGGGTTCCCTAACCCTACTGCTGTCTGCCTGGACGCCTCTTCCCATTAAAATCTCTTGCTTTGTCAGCATGTGCCTCCTCGGACAATTCATTTTCGAGTATTAGACAAGAGCCCACTTTCACGCCCTGACAGGGGTCCCATTTCCTGCAACAGTAGGGTGAACCAGAGCTTCATTTCCAAGTGGTATGTGCCATTATTGGCTTTTCGCTTATTGAGCTGGTTTTGCTGAAATTGCCCCTTTATACTAATTTATTGGGATGGAAGTATCAAGAGATGCCCCTGGATTCAATGTACACTTGCCTGTGCCCCTATAATGCAGTAGCATCTTTGCTCTTTACAGTAATCAAGGTATATTCCATCACCCAGGTAAGGAACCCTTAGCTTGCTTTCCCTCTGATATCTAGAGATCCGAAGTGAAAGGTGGTAACTGCACCTTCCAATTCAGTGGAATTCTTCATGTGTCCACATCAGTTTATTCTCCTCTGGGAACTATGCATTCTTACCTGGCAGACCTAAAGACTTCAGAGTAGGTCCATGAGAGTGATGATGAAATGGACCAATGCTACATTCTGTATATTAAGCTATTAGGGACAAAGCACCATACATGGTTTGTTGTTTCAGTGTACATATTGCACGGAGGGATGTTGCTGCTATCCATGTATCTGGTAACTCATAACTGTTCTGAGTGGGGAGTATTTTGAGATAAAGTTCTTCAGCAAGTCTAGTGTGAGGTATAATTTGCATTAACACTTGGGTGACACGACTTAGATCTGATGATACTAGAGGTATTCAATGTGGTTAATGATACTTGTTAAATGTATGGCCAGTTCAAAAGATGAGTTGCAGAACAGACCCCTGGAGTTCTGACAATAAGCCATATTCTATACCACAAAGAACTGTTCATATTTAAAAAAAAAAACTCAAATCTGCTCCTGGTATGCTACCAGACCCATGTAAAGACTGAACACTTTGATACCAAGTGGCTAAGAGATCAGAGCTGCTCATCATAAACTGGGTGTTACAAATTCATTGAGTTGTAAATTGAAGCAGAGTAAGAAAATGAGGCAGCTTAGGAACTGGATCCAGAATAAATCATGTGAGAAACTGTGATGGACAGAAACTTTATATCCCCTCAAAAACTCACATGTTGAAGCCCTAATTCAAAATGTAGTGGTAGCTTGAGATGGGGCCTTTGGGAGGTAATTAAGGTAAGATGATGGGGTTCCCATGACCTGATTAGTGCCCTTTTAAGAAGAAACACCAGAGACCTTGCTCTTTCAGTGTGTGAATATATAATAGATCATGTGAGCACACAGAAAGATAATGGCCACCTATAAGCCAAGAGAAGTCTTAAATTGAAAGCTACATTGCTGGTACCCTGACCTTGGAATTTCCAGCCTCCAGAACCATGAGAAATAAATATCTGCTGTTTAAGCCACTCAGTCTGTGATATTGTTATGGCAACCCAAGATGATTAATAGGCCAAAACAAAATACAAAAGCTTACATGTACAAAAACATAGAATGGTAGAAGTAGAAGCGATCTTTGTGAATTTATCATTTCATTTTATAGGAAACTTGCAGATTTACCCAAGATCACTAAGAGAAAGAGAGGATTCCTAACTTCCCATAGCCAACTAATGACTGAATGGGACTCAACCAAGGTCATATTTTAGTATTCTTTCCATTAAAGTGCAATTTAAAGACAGACTGTGTGTATGTGTGTGAGGGAATCAAGACGCAAAACTGGAGGATGAGGTAGCACATGCACATGAAAAATGTCTACACGTGGAACAATTATTATGGAAAAATGGAAACTGGCAAACTTATAAAAGCAAAGGTGCAACAAAGATGGTAGGATGAGGAGAGGGAAAAAGGCATCAGGTCAGGACCTACACTCTTGAGTGGAATGTATAAGAAAGAGGAGGTCCACAGGGGAGGACCCTGGCCATGGGGAGTAAGCATGTTGAGCCATAGTCTGGGCATCCCAATCCTGGGCTCCTGCATGGAGGAGTCTAGTACCTCTGCCTGCTGGGAAATCTGTTGAAGATATACTGAAGGCCTGAAGAAGCCTAGACTTAACTTACAAGGAGTGCATGTGTGCTGGCTTGCTAACAATCAGAGTGTAGAGAGCCTTGCATTGGCCACTGTGCCTCACTGCACTTCCCAATACCAAGGAGTGAATGTCCCGGGCTTGCTCACTGTACTCCATAGCCTGGTGTGAGAGCGGGGCAAAGATTTGGTCTAGCTATGGCGAAACAGATCAGGGCACTTCAGGTGTGACCTGAGGCCATTGTAAGCATGTGCACAGGGCAGGACCACAAGAACACACAGTGGCTAAGCACTGAATCTCAGGCAGACACACCACGGGCAAGAGCATACAGCTTTCGCAGCAATGTGCTCTGGCTCTGCCCACTCTACATTGCAGCTTAGCACTAGCATTGGGGCAGAAAGGTCCTCGGAGAAGTCTGCTACAGAACAAGCCCAGATTTCAGGCAGCAGGATTTCCATCTCAATTCCTGCAGACACAATGCCTTAACCCCGAGCCCACTCCATACTCCCAGCCTTGCACTATATGTGGGCTGAAGAGACCAGAGAATAGGATGTGACCCTGGGCTGCTTCTGAAAGGAACTGCAAACGCCTGTACAGGTGGCACATACTTCCTCTCTGAGTGCTTAAGCCTCACTTTCTTCAGCAATCAACTCCGCTGGGGCAGGACACACACACAGGGGCAATGGAGCCTGATAAAACCTGGTCCCAGGGGTTTCTACTCCAACAACTGGGCAACACACCCTGTTCCTGACAGGGTGGTGACGGTCACTGAGCAAAGAGGAAGTCCTGCCTAACATCCAGCACAGGCTGTGGATACTACACATCAACCGTACCTTATAAAAGGGATAACTGCCAGCACACTCCGAGGAAAGACATGGCTGGCATCCATATCAAAACTGCGCTTGCACCAAAAATACTGGACATGCAGTCTACACAGGGATGCCTCAACATAAAAATACCTGTTCAAGAGCATGGTAGATAACTGTTTCTCCTAAAGTCATAGAGACAGAGCAAGTTAAGTAAAATGAAAAGGAACTACTCCCAATTAAAAGAACAAGAGAAGGAAAAGATACTGAAACAGACCTCACCAGTCTAGACAATGGGTTCAAAAAGGAAGTAAAAAAATGTTAAAAGTATTCAGAAAGATTCTCAATAGAAATGCAGATCACTGTAAGAAGGAACTCAAAATGATAAAGATGAACCAATCAAAAACTGACAATTTAACTCTCAAGATAAAAACCTATCTGGAAGCATCTAGAAGCAATGAACATCAGATTAAATGACACAGAAGCATGAATAAGTGATCTGGAAGATAGAAGAACAGAAATCACCCAATCAGAAAAGCATACGGAAAGACAAATTTAAAAATATGAAAGCAACATGTGAGACCTATGAGATAATACAAAACATGCCAACCTATGCACTATAGGGGTTCCAGAAGGAGAAGAGACACAGAGGGGACTGAAAATGTATTTGAAGTAATTATGGCTGAAAACTTCTTAAACTAAAGAAGGAAATGAATCCAGGAACAGGAAGCAGAGAGAGTCCCAAACAAAGTGAACTGAAAGAGACCCACACCAGGACATATAATTAAAATGACAAAAGTTAAAGAGAGGATTCTAAAGGCAGCAAGAAAAGGAAAACCAAAAGTCAGTTATAAGGGAAACTCCACTAAGGCTATCAAATGATTTCTCTGTAGAATCCTTGCAGTCTAGAAGGGAGTGGTAAGATATATTCAAAGTGTCAAAAAGGAAAACTGCAACCTAAGATATTCCACTCAGCCAGTTTATAATTTAGAATAGAAGAGAGATAATTTCTTAGACAAGCAAAAATTAAAAGAATTCATCAATACTAAACCTACTCTAAAAGAAATATTGAAGGATCTTCTAGAAAAGAAGCAAGAGTCTAAAAAAAATGGAAAAAATCACAATAAGAAAGGAAAATATATAAAAACACTGCTGCTGCTAAGTCACTTCAGTCGTGTTTGACTCTGCGACCCCATAGATGGCAGCCCACCAGGCTCCCCCATCCCTGGGATTCTCCAGGCAAGAACACTGGGGTGGATTGCCATTTCCTGCAATGCATGAAAGTGAAAAGTGAAAGTGAAGTCGCTCAGTCGAGTCCGACTCTCGGCGACCCCACAGACCGCAGCCTACCAGGCTCCTCTGTCCATGGGATTTTCCAGGCGAGAGTAGTGGCGTGGGGTGCCGTTGCCTTCTCCGATAAAAACACTGAAGATCACTTTAATAAGCCATTATATAGATTAAAAAACTTAAGACACAGTAAAAGCAATTTTAACTACAAGTAACAGCAAAAGGATAAGTGTGAAGATGTAAAATAGGATATCAAAACCACAAAATGTGGGGGAGGGGAGTATTACAATGTAGATCTTTTAGAATGTATTTAAACTTGCATGACTATCAGTTTATTTTTTTAAATTTTTTATGACTATCAGTTTAAAGCAAGTAGATATTGTCATGGGTCAGCATACTTGAACTCCATGATAATGACAAATCAAAACATAAAACACATTCACAAAAAACAAAAAAGAAAGGAACTCATGCACACAACAAAAGAAAATCAAGTTACAAAAACCAAAAAGAAATGTACAAGAACTACAAAACCAACTAGAAAACAAGGTTTAAATGGCAGTAAGTACATACCTATCAACAATTCCTTTAATTGTCAATGGACTAAATGCTCTGACCAAAAGACACAGTGTGTCAGACTGGATTAAAAAATAAAAAGAACCTACAAGATACAGTCTACGAGACACTCACTTTAGGGCAAAAAATATACTCAGCCTGAAAGTGAAGAGATAGATATTTCATACAAATGGAAATTACAAAAAAGTGGGGATAGCAATACTTATATCAGACAAAACAGACTTTAAAACAAAAACAAAGTCATAAAAAAGACAAAAAAGTGCATTATATAATGATAAGGGGATCAATACAGTAAGAGGATATTATACTCATTAACATATATACAGCCAATATAGAAGCACCTAAATACATAAAATAAATACTAACAGACATAAAGAAAGAACTTGATAATAATACAATAATAATAGAAGATTAACACCTCACTTATATCAGTGGGCAAATCATCCAGACAATCAATAAGGCACAGAGGTTCTAAATGACACAATAAGCCAGTTGGATTTAATTGATATCTATAGTACACTACCTCCAAAAAATTAAGTAAACAACAAACAAAAAAACAGAGCATACATTCTTTTTTTTTTTTTTTTTTCAGAGCATACATTCTTTTCAAGCATGCGTGTAATGTTCTCCTGGACAGGCCACGCACTAGGTCACAAAACAAACCTTAACAAGTTTAAGAGGACAGAAATGATTTCAACCATCTTTTCTGACCACAACAGAATGAAACTAGAAATCAACCACAGAAAGAAAAACAGGAAAAGAACCAACACATGGAGAATAAACAATATGGTACTAAAAGAACAAAATGAAATGACAAGTCAATGATGAAATCAAAGAATAAATCATAAAGTACCATGAGACACATGAAAATGAAAGCACAACCTTACAAAATCTATGAGATGCAGCAAAATCAGTCCTAAGAGGAAAGGTTCTAATGATACAGGCCTTCTTCAAGAGACAAGAAAAATCTCAAATAAACAACTTAACATACCACTTAAAGAGTATTAGAAAAAGAATAAACAAAACCCCAAATCAGCAGAAAGAGTGAAAGAAAGATCAGACAGGAAGTAGAGATAGACAAAAGAGAAGATTAATGAAACCAAGAGCTGGCTCTTGAAAAAAAAAACAAACACCAAAATTTAAAAACTTCTAGTCAGGGTCACAGGTAAGAGGGAGGACCCAAATAAACAAAGTAAGAAATGAAAGGTAAAATACTGACACCACAAAAATACAGAGGAATGATGAGAATATTATAAACACTTACATATCAACAAACTGCATAACCCAGAAGAAAAAGTCAAGTTCCTAGAAACATATAGGCTTCCAAAACCAAGTCAAGAAGCAGCAGATAATTTGAAAAGACCAGTTACTATAAGTGACATAAAGTCAGTAATATAAAACTCTCTGCAAACCAAAGTACAGCAACCAGATGGCTTCACTGGGGAATTCTACCAAACATACAAAGAAGGACTTCATGACTTTATCAAACTATTTCAAAAATTGGAGTGAACACTCCAAAATTCACTCTATGAAACCACTATCACCCTGACACCAAAAGCAGACAAGGATACTGTAGAAAAAGAAAACTACAGGCCCAAATCCCTGATATATGGACTTCCCAGGTGGTGCTAGTGGTAAAGAATCTGCCTGCTAGTGCAGGAGACATGAGAGATGCAGGTTCGATCCCTGAGTTGGGAAGATCCTCTGGAGGAGAGTAGGGCAACTCACTCTAGTACTCTTACCTGGACAATCCATAGACAGAGGAGCCTGGTGGGCTATAGTCCATAGATCACAAAGTCAGATGCTACGGAAGCAACTGAGCATGCACACATGCACATCCTTGATGTATATACATCCAAGTCCAGTTCAGTTCAGTCACTCAGTCATGTCTGACTTTTTGTGACCCCATGGACTGCAGCATGCCAGGCCTCCCTGTCCATCACCAACTCCTGGAGTTTACTCAAACTCATGTCCATTGAGTTGATGATGCCATCCAACCATCTCATCCTCTGTTGTCCCCTTCTCCTCCTGCCCTCAATCTTTCCCAGCATCAGGGTCTTTTCCAATGAGTCAGTTCTTTGCATCAGGTGGCCAAAGTATTAGAGTTTCAGCTTCAGCATCAGTCCTTCCAATGAATATTCAGGACTGATTTCCTTTAGGATGGACTGGTTGGATCTCCTTGCAGTCCAAGGGACTCTCAAGAGTCTTCTCCAACACCACAGTTCAAAAGTATCAATTATTCAGTGCTCAGCTTTCTTTATAGTCCAACTCTCACATCCATACATGACTACTGGAAAAACCATAGCCTTGACTAGACGGACCTTTGTTGGCAAAGTAATGTCTCTGCTTTTTAATATGCTGTCTAGGTTGGTTATAACTTTCCTTCCAAGGAGCAAGCGTCTTTTAATTTCATGGCTGCAGTCATCATCTGCAGTGATTTTGGAGCCCCCCAAAATAAAGTCTGTCCACTGTTTTCACTGTTTCCCCATCTATTTGCCATGAAGTGATGGGACCGGATGCCATGATCTTAGTTTTCTGAATGTTGAACTTTAAACCAACTTTTTCAGTCTCTTCTTTCACTTTCATCAAGAGGCTCTTTAGTTCTTCACTTTCTGCCATAAGGGTGGTGTCATCTGCATATCTGAGGTTATTGATATTTCTCCCAACAGTCTTGATTCCAGCTTGTGCTTCATCCAGCCTGGCATTTTGCATGATGTAGTCTGCATATAAGTTAAATAAGCAGGGTGACAATATACAGCCTTGATATATTTTTTTCCTATTTGGAACCAGTCTGTTGTTCCATGTCCAGTTCTAACTGTTGTTTCCTGGCCTACATCCAAAAACCTTGGTAAACCAAAGTCAACAACACATGAAATGGATTGTACACTATGATCAAGTTGGATTCATTCCAGGGTCTAAGGATGGCTCAACACAAGCAAAATCAATATGATATACCACATTAACAAAGGAAAAACAAAACCACATGATCATTTCAACATATTCAGAAAAACATTTGAAAATATTCAAGGTCCATTAATGATTAAAAAATAAAAAACTCTCACCACAGTGGGTATAGAGGGACATATCTCAACACAGTAAAAACAATTTACAACAAACCCATAGTCCACATAACACTTGATGGTGAAAAGCTGAAAGACTTCTGACTAAATTCAGAAGGAAAACAAGGATGCCTACTCACCACACCATTTCTATTTGGTACAGTAGTTGAAGTTCTAGCTGTACCAACAAAATAGGAAAAAGTAAATTGTAAGCAAATTGGAAGGGAAGAAGAAAAAATGTCACTATTTGCAGATGACAAGCTATATAGAGAACCCTAAAGTCTCCACACAAAAACTATTAGAATAAATGAATTCAGCAAGGTAGCAGGATACAAGATTAATATACAGAAATCTGTTGCATTTCTTTACACTAATAATAAAATACTGGAGAAAACAAAAAAAATCCATTTAAAATTGCATCAAAAGATAAAATACTTAAAGAATAAACTTAACCAAAGAAGTGAAAGACCTGTATGTTGAAAATGATAAATATAAAACATTGATAAAGGAAACTGAAGATGATTCAAAGAAATTGAAAGATATATCATGCTCTTGGATTGGAAGAATTAATATTGTTAAAATGGTCATACTACCCAAAGCAATCTACAGATTCAATGCAACCCCTATCAAAATACCCATGACATTTTTCACAGAAGTAGTAGAACAATCTTAAAATTCATATGGAACCACAAGAAGACCCAGAATTGCCAAAGTAAGCCTAAGGAAAGGAACAAAAAGCTGGAGACATACCCTTCCAAACTTCAGACTATACTGTAAAGCTACAGTAATCAATACAGCATAATATTGGCACAAAAATAGACGGAACTTAATAGACAGCCCAGAAATAAATCCACACAGCTATGGTCAATTAATCTATGACAAAGGAGGCAAGAATATACAAGGGAGAAAAGATGGTCTCTTCACGAGTGTTGACGAAGATGGACAGCTACAAATAAATCAATGAAATTAGAACACTCCCTGACATGATGCACAAAAATAAGTTCAAAATGACATAAAGATTTAAATATAAGACATGACATCATAAAACTCCTAGAAGAGAACATAGGCAAAATATTCTTCAACATAAATTGTACCAATATTTCTTAGATCAGTCTCCCAAGGCAAGAGAAGCAAAAGCAAAAAAATAAACAAATGGGACCTAATCAAACTTAAAAGCTTTTGCACAGCAAAGGAAACCATCAACAAAACAAAAAACAACCTACAGAACAGAAGAAAATATTTGCAAATGATGAGACTGATGGAAGTTTAATATCCAAAAATATACAACAGCTCATAAGACTCAATGAAAAACAAACTCAATCAAAAAATGGGCAGAAGATCTAAAAAGACACTTATCCAATGAAGACAAATAGATGAACACAAGCATATGAAAAGATATTCAATATTATCAATCATTAGAGAAGTGCAAATTGAAACCACAGTAAGATATTTCCTCACATAGTTCAGAAGGTCTATCACAAAAAGTTTACAAATAATAAATTCTGGAAAGGGTGTGCAGAAAAGAGAACCCTCCAATATTGTGGGTGGGAACGTCAATTGGTGCAGTCACTATGGAGAACAGGATGGAGGTTCCTTAAAAAACTAAAAAGAGACCTACCATATGATTATACAATCTCACTCTTAAACTTATACTGGAAAAAACAAAAACTCCAAGATAGATGCATCCTAATGTTCATAGCAGCACTATTTATAGTAGTCAAGACATGGAAAACAGTCAAGTACTGATCAGTAGAAGACTAGATTAAGAAGATATGCTATATGTATATTTTTGTTGTTGTTCAGTCAAGAAGTTGTGCCTACTCTTTGTGACCCCATGGACTACAGCAAGCCAGGCTTTCATAATGGAATATTACTCTGCCAAGCAGAATGAAATATCAGTATTTGCAGTAACATGGATGGACCGAGAGAATATTACACTCTGATAAATCAAAGACAAATAGTATATGATATCACTTATATGTGCAATCTAAAAAATAATACAAAATGAATCTATATACAAACAAAAACAGACTCACAGACATAGAAAATAAACTTATGTATCCCAAAGGGAACTTTCCGGGAAGGACAAATGAGGATGGTATTAACAGATACAAACCACTATACATAATAGACACGCAACAAGGATTTACTGTATAACACAGGAGATTATATTTAATAGCTTGTAATCTAAAATAGAATATATAATCTGACAAAATATACTACCAAATCACTTTACTGTATATACACGAAACACATGTAAATCAACTATACTTCAATGATAAAAAAAGAAAAAAAAACCCAAAGATGGATAATGTGAATCACAATCTGGAACACTCCACAAAACCAGCTATTGAGGTAAGGGCAGTATTCATAAGTCAATTTTAAATACCATCTAGTACCTCAGGACTGGTTCTAACAATGTTGTAAGCTGTACAACTTATGTAAAAATAAATGTTTTTTAATTCATACATACATCAAAGGTCCTTTTTGCATTTAATATTAATGGGAAATAAAAATGAGAAGGAAAAAAGAAAAAGAAAACTGATTTATTTTTAGTTCTATTCATTTTTTTTAGGTTTTGCTTTATGTCATTTAAAAAATTTTTAATTGGAGGATAATTACAATATTGCGTTTGCTTCTGCCATACATCAACATGAATCAGCTATAGGTGTGTCTATGTATGTATGTGTGTATATATATATATACACACATATATATATGTCCCCTCCCCTCTTGAACCTCCCTCCTACCTCCTACCCCATCCCACCCCTCTAGGTTGTCACAGAGCACTGGATTTGAGCTCCCTGTGTCATACAGAAAATTCCCATTGGTTCTCTATTTTAACATATGGTAGTATATACGCTTCCACTTACCCTCTCAATTTGTCCCACCCTCTCCTTCCCTCACTGTGTCCACAAGTCTGTTCTTTATGTCTGTGTCTCTTTTGCTGCCCTGCAAATAGGTTCATCAGTACCATCTTTCTAGATTCCATATATATATTCATTACTATATGATATTTGTTAGAAAACTGATTTAAATATGTTCACTGCAGCACTGTCTACAAAAACTAAGACATGGAAGCAACCTAAATGTCCATCAACAAATGAATGGATAAAGAAGATGTGGTACATATATACAATGGAATATTACTCAGCCATTAAAAAGAATGAAATAATGCCCTTTGCAGCAACATAGACGGAACATAGTATGGCAATTACCATACTATGCAAAGTAAGTCAGACACACAAATACATGATATTGCTCATTTGCAGGATCTAAAAAAGTGATACAAATGAACTCATTTACAAAACAGAAACAGACTCAGAAGACTTATAGAATAAACTTAGAGTTACCTGGGGGGCAGGGTGGGAAGGAGGGATAGAATGGGAGTTTGAGTTGGACCGTAGTACAGACTGCTATATTTAAAACAGATAACCAACAAGGACCTACTGTATAGCACAGGGAACTCTGCTCAATATTCTGTAATAACCTAAATGGGAAAAGAACTTGAAAAATAGATATATGTATATGTACAATTGAATCACTCTGCTGTACAGTGAGACTAACACAGCACTATTAATCAACTACTTGTTCAGTAAGTAAGTCATGTTTGACTCTGTGACCCCGTGGACTGCAGCACACTAGGCTTCCCTGTCTTTCACTATCTCGTGGTGGTTGCTTAAATTCATGCCCACTGAGATGGTGATGCTATCTAACCATCTCATCCTCTGCCACCCCCTTCTCCTTTTGCCTTCAGTCTTTCCCAGCATCAGGGTCTTTTCCAATGAGTTGGCTCTTCATATCAGGTGGCCAAAGTATTGGAGCTTCAGCATCAGTCCTTCCAATGAACGTTCAGGACTGATTTCCTTTAGGACTGGCTGGTTTGATCTCCTTGTTTGTCCAAGGGGCTCTTGAGAGTCTTCTCCAACACCACAATTCAAAAGTATCCATTCTTCAGTGCTCAGCCTTCTTTATGGTCCAACTCTCACATCTGTACATGACTACTGGAAAAACCAGAGCTTTGACTATATGGACCTTTGTTGGCAAAGTGATGTCTCTGATTTTTAATATGCTGTCTAGGTTTGCCACGGGCTGCCCAGATGTTGCAGTGGTAAAGAATCTGCCTTCCAATGCAGGAGATGCAGGTTCAATCCCTGGGTCAGGAAGATGCCCTGGAGTAGGAAATGGCAAACCACTCCAGTATTCTTGCCTAGAAAATTCCATGGGAAGAGGAGCCTAGCAGGGTACAATCTATGGAGTCATGAAGAGTTGGACATGCCTGAGCACACACACTTGAAGGTCTGTCATATCTTTCAAGAAGAAAGTGTCTTTTAATTTCATGACTGCAGTCACCATCCACAGTGATTTTGGAGCCCAAGAAAATAAAATCTGTCACTGTTTCCACTTTTCCCCCTTCTATTTGCCATGAAGTGATGGAACTGGATGCCATGATCTTAGTTTTTGAATGTTGAGTTTTAAGCCAGCTTTTTCACTCTCCTCTTTCACCTTCATCAAGAGGTTCTTTAGTTCCTCTTCACTTTCTGCCATTAGAGTGGTATCATCTGCATATCTGAGATTGTTGATATTTCTCTCAGCAATCTTGATTCCAGCTTGTGATTCATCCAGCCTGGCATTTTGCATGATGTACTCTGCATAGAAGTTAAATAAGCAGGGTGACAATATACAGCCTTGTCATATTCCTTTCCCAATTTGGAACCAGTCCACTGTTCCATGTCTGGTTCTAACTGTTGCTTCTTGACCTGCATACACGTTTCACAGGAGGCAGGTAAGGTGGTCTGGCATTCTTACCTCTTGAAGAAGTTTCCACAGTTTGTTGTGATCCACACAGTCAAAGGCTTTAGTGTAGTCAACAACCCCTTCATGGATTATAGGCTTGTCAAGGTGAAGGGGCTTATGTAACTCAATGAAGCTATGAGTCATGCCATGCAGGGCCACCCAAGACAGACAGGTCATAGAGAGTTCTGACAAAACGTGGCCCACTGGAAGAGGGAATGGCAAACTACTCCAGTATTCTTGCCACAAGAACCCCATGAAGAGTATTAATCAACTACATTCAAATATAAAATAAAAATTAAAAAAAAAAGATTATACAGAGCTTACTCTATTAGTTCTTCATAAACATTACCCAACTTAAATTCATAACAAACTTATAGAGTTCCATTTTCCTCTTTTTATAGATTAAACTTTGTAACCTTGAAAAAAAATCTGTATGTCTCGGCGTTCTTGTATAAAGTTGCTAACTGCTTTATAGTTATAGAATAAAATGTCCTTATTCTTAAGAAATTTAGGCAGGAAGTCAACAGTGGAGATTTTGTTTTTATGAGCCATATAGAGTGTCACAATTCAAAAGTTATGAAATTATCACAAATCAACAAAAATCATAAAAGTTTAGCCTTTCATAAGATTCATGAATAAAGGAAAACCCATGCCACTCCTGTGGTGAAATAAATTAACTCTTCTCCCTTCATATAACAATACTGAAATAAAACTCACATTTTTTGCAACTGAGATACTACCAAACCTGTTAATATTCCAAAAAGAATTTTTATGCTGCAGAGAAAATAAGTCTGTCGATACTGCAAATGGCTCATATTTGCAGCAATAAGAACGAAGTGTTTTTTTATCTGAGTGGAATGTGTTGATATCACCAGTGAGATTTATTTCAAGGGAAAAAGCTAGAACCTATTTTCCCCCACTGTTTTCATTCTGAGGGAAAATCAACTTACAGAGACAATCACAATAATGTTGGGCAAGTTTCGTGTCTGAGAGATTCACTGGGGGAGAAAATCATCCTTCTGGCTGTTGACAGATTGCGTTAAGCAGGGGATCATGATACAGAACAATAACCTTCTACGGTGCGCTAAGTGTGCCGCTAAGAACTGTCACGCACTGACAATTCCCAGTGAGCCCCTGAGACGTCAGTGGGATACTTATTGAGCAGTGGATTTCCTAAATGGGTGTGTCTGTGTCAAAGAGTGTTGAAATGTCAATACTTTCTGCATGAGATTGTATCTGGCCTCCATTTTATGTGATACTTGTCACAGGGAAACTCGACTAGCACACTGGCCTTGCACAAGAGACGCTTTCAATGATTTCTGTCAAGGCAGCCTGGATTGTTTTGGGTGGTTAAGGAAAGTTTTGTGTTCTCCGTTGGGCCCCTCAGTGGATGCCATTAGGTCCCTAACCCTCTACCCTTGGTATTCACCCCAGCATGCAAAAGGCTGCTTACTGCATGCACCTCCTGGGTGCATGAGGACTTTGTCTGCAGCTGGCCCAGCTTCCATAGTGGGCTGACCAAAATGCCCAGCAGTGTTGGTACCCCCCAAGAAGCAGCTTGCAGGAGTGATGCGCAAGCCAGAGGTCACTTGTGGGACTAAGCTCCGACTGTTTGCACCACTGACTATCTTAACAATATACCATTCGTGGCTTCCTCTTTCTTGTCTCATTTCACTATCCCTTAAAGGGTTTCCAAGGAACACTTTTCAAATAAAAAACTTGTCTCAGGTTCTGCTTTGAGGAAACCCCATGAAAACAGTCTTGCACTGTAGATTTTTTAAAGCCTGTTAGATGGGAAGATACTTCTAGGACATTAGGCCAGAGTAAATCGTAACAGTTAGATAGTACCACCAAATCAATGGACATGAATTTGAGCAAACTGGAAGACAGTGAAAGACAGGGAAGCCTGGTGTGCTACAGTCCATGGAGTCACAAAGAATTAGACACAACTTAGTGATTGAAGAACAAAATCATAATGATTTTTTTGAGTGAATGTGAGTTTTGTCACTTAAGAATAAAAGATCTCACATGATGTATGTGCAGCTTAAAAGATATTTGAAAGGAAGAAGTTCCACCTGCTTTGGCCTATTGGCAGTGTGAACCTCACATCATATTAGACGTAATATATATTTCTATAGTTGAACCTAGGTATTTTAAGTATCATTTGTAGAAGCAATTCCCGCCCCCCCCCCCCCATTTTCTTGGCCTTTGCCTCTGCATTCCCTGAGTCATGTCTTCACCTGATTCATCAATATAGACACAGATAAAAGTAAGATATTTACAAATCAACATTTCTTAAATCTTGAGACAACCTTTGAATGGTTTCCCTTCACAAGTTGGGAATAGCATACTCAAGAAAAAAGAATGAATGAGCTAAGAGGAAAGGAATGAATACAGATAAGTGTTACAGAGGGCAGCATACCCAATGTTTGAATTCCTCAGGCCTTGCTGTCACTTCTCTTCCACTCCACTCAATATCATTGCCATTGGTGAGTCTCAAGTCTTGTAAATTTGGGTTGGTGCTTACATCACAATGATGCCTTTATAACCCTGAGAAAAATGTCTTCAGTACTTCTTGGTGGCCAGGCAGTTCCAGGTAAAATTGTGAAACAAAAAGTATGTGCTGGAATTCATCACCTCTGACAATTCATGATCCTCTCATTCAACTACAGTCTGTCCTACTTTACCCTTACTTAAACCCACTGTCAGGAGATAGTCTGGCTTCAATTATTAATAAAGCAGTTGCATAAGTTCTCCTAGGAGTATCTGAATTCTCCTTAATCATTTAATAGAAAGTTTTCTATCTCATTCATGATATTTTGGACATAAGGAAGTGACTAATGGATATAGGAATGGGGAATCTTAGAAAGGATGAACTCATAATTGCTGCTTTACCAACCATTCCTAGAATTTCCCACAGCAATTTCTCCATAGAATTTATCTTTTTCATAAAACTTAAGTAAAACCATTCCACCTGCAATTTTAGTTCAAACAATTGCTATTATCTGACTACATGAACCACTGGGAATGAAAAGTGTTGCAGGGATAACAATTTCTTTAATTTTTTCCATCTATTTCTTGTTTTTTTAAACTCGTTTTTATTTGAGGGTTCAAATGTTGCTTTTCTGAAGAGTAAAAAGCATCACAAGTGTAAAGGCATCCTGACCCCTTGGGGAGAGGACAGAATGGAACCAGTAGGTTTTCAGAGAACACATGTAGGAAAACCTGGTAACACATGCCTATCTCACACCATTCTACTGAAAATAGAGAAAGCTGCATTGACTCCATCTCTACCTTATGAGGCCTGATGGTAAGTTAATTTCAACTCAATTGAAAATAAAAATTTAGAGGCTGAAGTAGAAGACAGAAATAAGAAAGATTTTTTTTTTTTGAGATTCTGTAGCTTGTATGGTTGTTACTTGAAATTCTTTCTTACATATGAGATTATGAGAACATACTATTTTTCAAATAATGCTAGTCATGGGTGTATTATTTACTGTACCTAGCTGCTGTCTTAATACTTAAAGATAAAGCTCTTAAAAATGAGAAATAGTGTCAGTGTGTCCAGGATTTATTCCTGTTAGAAAAAAATAGATGTAAATAATATTTTTTAAAGGATTGCTCTTTTCTGTTTCTGTGAAAAATGCCATTGGAATTTTGACAAGGATTGCATTGACTCTAGTTCACTTTACAAAGTACGGTCATTTTAACAACATTAATTCTTCTAATCTAAGAACATAGACTATCTTTCCATTTGTGCTTTTCATTTTTTTTTAAATCAGTGTCTTATAGCATACAGATCTTGTACAACAACTAGGTTAAATTTATCCCTAAATATTTTATTATATTTGATGTTCTTGTAAATGGTATTGCTTCCTTAATTTCCCTTTCAGATAGTTTGTTGTTAGTGTAAGAAATGCAACTGATTTTTGTTTTCAATCTTTTAAAAAAAATTTTGGCCATTCCATGGGCTTCCCTGGTGGCTCAAAGAGTAATCTGCCTGCAATACAGGAGACCCGGGTTCTATTTCTGGGTTAGGAAGATCCCCTGGAGAAGGAAACGGTTACCCACTCTTCTCGTCTGGAAAATTCCATGGGTAGAGGAGCCTGGTGGGTTACAGTCCATGGGGTCGCAAAGAGTCAGGGACAGCTGAGCGAATAATCCTTTCTCCTTTCTTTCACCTATGGGGTGTATGGGATCTTAGTTCCCTGACCAGGGATCTAATCTGCACCCCTGCATTGGAAGTGTGGAGTCTTAACCACTGCACCACCAGGGAAATCCCTGCAAAAAATCCCTGATTTTTGTATGTATGTTGATTTGGTACCCTTTAAGTTTACTCAATTTCTTATCAGTTTTAACAATATTTTTGGTGGAGTCTTTAGGGTTTGTTGCATGTAATAGATTACATCATCTGCCAGAGACAATTTTAACTTCATTTTTTATTTGACTGACATTTATTTTATTTGCTTGACTAATTGCTCTGGCTAGGATTTCTGGTACAATGTTGAACAGAAGTGAGAGTAGGCATTCTTGTCTTGTTCCTGACCTTAGAGAAAAAGTTTTTATTTTTTTCATTCTTGAGAATGTTGTTATCTGAGAGCTTGTTACACATGGCCTTTATTTTGTTTAGGTACATTCCTTCTAGACCTAACTTGTTGAATGTTTTTAATCATGAAAGAATGTTGTGTTTTGCCAAATCCCTTTTCTGCATCTATTGCGGTGATACAATTTTATCCTGTATTCTGTTACTGTAGTGTATCACATTCATTGATTTCCATTTGTTGAAACAACCTTATACGTTAGTGCTAAATCCCACTTGATCATGGTGTACGATCCTCTTAACATATTGAATTATATTTGCCAGTGTATTCTGTTGAGGATTTTGATATCTCTGTTTGTCAGGGATTTTGGTCTATAATTTTCTTTACTTGTAGTGTCTTTCTCTGGTTTTGGTATCAGGGAAATGCTGGCCTTTTAAAATGAGGTTTGAAGAGTTCTTTTCTCTTCAGATTCTTGGACAAGTTTTAGAAGACTGTTGCTAATTCTTCAAATGTTTGGCATAATTCACCTGTGAGGTGAATTTTGAATTTTACATTTTGAATTAGTAATCAGAAATCTTCCAACAAAGCGATCTCCTTATTAGTTATCGGACTACTCAAATTATCTCTTTCTTCAAGATTCACTGTTAGTAGGTTGTATGTTTTCAGGAATTTCTTCTAGGTTATGTAATTTGTTAGTGTAAAATTGTCCATAGTGCTCTTATGATTCTTGGTACTTTACAGGATCAGTTGTAATGTCTGTTTATGACTGTGACTTAAAATTTTTTTTCTCAATAAAGGTTCATCAATTTTATTTACCCTTTTCAAAAAATAGCCCTTAGTTGCATTAGTTGCATTGATCTTTTCTATTATTCTTCCATTCTCTGTTTCTGCTCTAATCTTTGTTATTTCTTTCTTTCTAATAAATTTTAGCTTGTTTTTTTTTTCTTCTAGTTCTTTGAGTTGTAGATTTAGGTTATTTGAGATCTTTATTTTTTCTTCATATAGGCATTTATCACTATAAACCTGCCTCAAGAACTACTTTTGCAACATCCCTTAAGTTTTGGTATGCTGTTATTTTCATTTTTGTTTTTCTCAAGGTATTTTTTTTAATTTCCCTTTTGATTTCTTCTTTGATCCATTGGTCATTCAGGTGTATATTATTTAATTTCCACATATCTGTGGAATTTTCCAGTTTTCCTCCTATTACTGACATCTAGTTTAGTATACTGTGGTTGGAAAAGATAAGTGGTATGATTTTCAAGCTTCTTAAATTTGTGAAGACTAATGTATGTTGTATCCTAGAGAATATTCTATGTGTGTTTGAGAAGACTGGGTATTCTGCTGCTATTGTATGGAATGTTCTTTAATATTTGGCTCCTGGAGGATGTTTATATTTCCCTCCACAACAAATCTTCAGTTTTAAAGAAAACCTGCTGTGTGTTAATAACCATTTCTCCATAATGTGATCAAAGTAATTTTCAGACCCCTGTGAAAAAAGGTGAAAAGACAACCCCTCAGAATGGGAGAAAATAATAGCAAATGAAACAACTGACAAAGGATTAATCTCCAAAATATACAAGCAGCTCATGCAGCTCAATACCAGAAAAATGAACAACCCAATCAAAAAGTGGGCAGAAGACCTAAACAGACATTTCTCCAAAGAAGACATACAGATGGCTAATAAACACATGAAAAGATGCTCAACATTGCTCATTATTAGAGAAATGCAAATCAAAACTACAATGAGGTATCACTTCACACCAGTCAGAATGGCCATCATCAAAAAAATCTACAAACAGTAAATGCTAGAGAAGGTGTGGAGAAAAGGGAACCCTCTTGCACTGTTGGTGGGAATGTAAGTTGATACAGCCACTGTGGAGAACAGTAAGGAGATTCCTTAAAAAACTAGGAATAAAACTACCATATGACCCAGCAATCTCACTACTGGTCATATACCCTGAGGAAACCATAATTGAAAAAGCAGCAGTATTTACAATAGATAGTACCTGGAAGCAATCTAGATGTCCACTGACAGATGAATGGATAAAGAAGTTGTGGAATATTACTCAGCCATAAAAAGGAAAGCATTTGAGTCAGTTCTAATAAGGTGGATGAACCTAGAGCCTATTATACAGAGTGAAGTAAGTCAGAAAGAGAAAAACAAATATTGTATATTAACACATATATATGGAATCTAGAAAGATGGTACTGATGAACCTATTTGCAGGGCAGCAGTGGAGATGCAGACATAGAGAACAGACTTGTGGACACAGTGGGGGAGGAGAAGGAGGGATAGATTGGAAGAGTAATACTGAAACATATACATTACCATATGTAAAACAGACAGCCAGTGGGAATTTGCCGTATGACACAGGGAACCCAAAGCCAGTGCTCTGTGACAACCTAGAGGGATGGGATGGGGTGGGAGGTGGGAGGGAGGTTCAAGAGGGAGGGGACATATATATACCTATGGCTGATTCATGTTGATATATGGCAGAAACCAACACAATATTGTAAAGCAACTATCCTTCAATTAAAAAAAATAAAAATAATTAAAGAAAAAATAAAGCTAAAAAACAAAGACAAAAAAACCTGCAGTAGTAACTTCAGCAAGTGCCCTAGTAACATGCAGATTCTGATTTAGTAGTTCCAAGGGGAGGCTGATTCTGGGTTTCTAATAAGCTTCCAGGTGATGCTGGACCATGTCCCATACTTTGAGCAGCAACCATCTAGCCATGCTGAAGGGACACCTATTCTGCCTGAAGCCCTAGTAGGACTCAGCTACCTTCACTTTTATTCCACTTAATTTTCTGTTTTAGCTTGGCACGAGCATGGCATGAGCAAAAGTGATCCACTTGGGGATAAAATTATGAAGTATAACTATAGTTTTAGATATTCTGAGGCAGAATCAAGTATAATCCTTTTTTGCGAACTTTGCACAAAATTTGGGCTTTCTTCCTACAGTCTGGATTGCCACATTTAGCTTCCTGCATTTAGCTTACTTTGGATTAGTCAACACCAACGCACTCTCTGCCTCCTTCCTTTCTTGTTCCCTCCCAGACCTGCAAAAACTCAAATATGTGCATGCAGCACTGCACCTATACATTCTTTTGAAAATCCCACAGAGCACACTCACAAGAAGAAGCAAGTTGTGATATGTGTTTGAGGCCTGTTATCTCCTATCTCTCACCATTGTCTAATTTCTTTGGACATCCAAACGGGATGCCCAGATTTTTCTGATCGCTGTAGTCCTAAAGATATTCCACTGGAGAAGTTGGTTAACTGCTTCTACAAATGATCCTTCGCTCTGACCTGAGTCTTTCTCCAGCTCACTGCAGTTGGCAGTAATTTGCAATGGTGACTATGGCGGTGTTTTGATCAGTTGTGGCAAAGAGGACAGGAAAAAAAAGAGAGAGAGAGATTATAGCTTTCTGCTATAGAAACGGCTCTACGATTTTCCCCACCCACACAAGAAGAGAAGCCATTTCCTTAAAACTGAGCTCATTTGCCTTATAAAGCTTTTTCATTAGAGGCTAAGCTGGTAGCTAACAGATTCTGTGCCTCTGATATGGTGTGTTTCCTTAAGGGACCCACAGTACATGCAATTCTAGGAAGAGATGAGGAAGGAGAAGAGAGAGAGGGATGTTGTTTACAAAGGCACCTACTACAAAGCCCATAATTAAGCAATGCTATCTGACGGGCCTCCTCTATGCACTCTGCAAGGGGTGCCATGAGGAATGGCGCTTTGAGGTGACATAATTGGCAGGACATAACACTGCCCATAGCACTCAACTGCTATTAGAAAATGGCATTCTTAATAAACTTGTTTTTAAATGCCAGAGCCTTTTCATTTCCTGGGTATTATTAGTGTGTGCCTGACAATTACTGACAGTTAGTCAGAACACTGTTTGTGTTCTTTGCTCCCTGGGCATTTCCTAATTATGAATAATAATCCCATTAATCATGCACTTGAAACAAGTAAATTATCCTGCAGAACATCATAATCAGTTACATCAAAGAGACTTCCAGGAAGCCCCCATGTGGCTCGGTTTCAGCTTCCCTGTTTGCAGCTCTCCCTGGGTCCTCTCAGGAAGTCAGGACTCAAGGACTGTCTCCTAGCGTAGAAAGGCATCCATCATGGACACCTTTGCAGATGAAACCACATCCTCTGAAGCTACTGGTTCTTAGTCACTTATTTAGGTTTAATGGCAGCCTCATGACTCGTCAGACTTACCCTGCAGATGACCACCAAGGTTTGCTGTAGGCTGATGGTGACGATTTGCTCCTTTTTCCAAAGCCTGAAAAGGACAGGTCCTTCCTTGGCAGCTACTAAGGATTCCTGGCATTTACATTGCATCCCAGCTACCACTTGGCCCTCCCTGTTGTATTTAGATGTCCTGATCTTGTCTGTAAGCATCCCACAGTCATAAAATTATCCTCGGTCCGCTGACAAAGTGAAAGCTGTCATTAAATTTACTCTGAGGAGTCTCCCAAGCTTCAAATTTCAGTATACAAATCTTTTCTCTAACCTCCCTCCTTTCCGTTCTTCCCTCCCTAAATTTGTGTTCACAGTTTTGAGTGTCTGACTCCCTCAATCTGTAGCATGTCTTGCTCCCAGCCATTTCCATGTGGTGCTGGAAATAACATTACCTTTCTGGAGATGTCACTGGAGTGGCAGGTCCAGAAAAAAGCAGTTCAATTTTTGGTAATAATACATTTCTTCTTCTAGTGCTGTTGGGGGTTTTATTTCCTCTTTAATAAATAAGAAAACAGAAAAAGCGAATTGATTTCAAAATCAGAGTCAGAAGCACTAGCAACAGCAAGTGACACAGAGGCAGTTTGCACTCACAATGAAATGTAAGGGAAGGGAAGAAGACAAAACATTCTCAAAGCGATCATTCTATTAAATACAACGTTCACCATGACCCTGCAGGTACCCTGCCAGGCTCTGTAATTTTTTTGTGTGGAGTGAGAAGGGAATGGGAACGTAGGAAGATGAAAAAGATACTGTTTTGTTAGGGAATTCACCCTTTATTTGCTCAAATAGAAGCTGAAATTAAACACAGAAGTGACTCAAGTGACACAAAGCCTCCAGTTCCATGTCGACCAGATTTACTCTTAACATTTGCACATGCTGGGTGTCCAAATGGTACCTGACTATATAGAAGTGACTGATGAATGTTTAATAAGGAATCACAAGGAACTTATTACACTTATGAAATTAATACAAAAGCTGGGGATGCAGAAATTTAACGTGGTGATGAGGTGTGGGAGCCAGGTCCCATACCCTTAGATCTCCTTTCAACAAAGAACTTGCTGTTCGGATACAAGGGAGACACTTGACTGACAGCCTCCAGTGGAAAATTAAGGTGTTAGGGAACGGGAATAGTGCCCTCATATACCATGTTGTACATAATACACAGAGATGATTTCCTCTGTTTCTGTTCTCCATCATGTGAGAACACAGTGAGGAAGTGGGCCCTCAACACACAACAGATCTGCCAGAACCTTGATCTTGGACTCCAATAGTCTCCAGAGTTGTAAAAAATAAATGTCCGTTGTTTAAGCCACTCAGTCTGGGTTATATTTTTTATAGCAGCCTGAGCTGACTATGACATCTTTTGAGCTGATGTCGTGCTCCTGAGCAGCCCCCAGTCAAGGGCTGAACAGAGTGGGATTCCTAAAGCCTGATCATTCCCTTCCATTACAAGGGTCTCCTAACAAGTCCAGCTCGCTACTGGGTTGGCTGAGATGCTGTCAGATCTCTATGATGGACTAAGACTCTCTCTACCCAATCCTGCTCCTCTATTTAAATAGATCTCTCCAGCATTATTCCACAATAATTTTCTTGTGCTCACAGATGTCTCTCCACGTCTGCTCCCCAAAGGACCCCAGTGATCCACTGTATCTGCCTAAATCTGTAACTAATTTAAAGAAAAATATAAAAGACTTAAAAATCAAAGCCAGGGATTCTATTAATAAAATGTCTACAAAATTATCTACCCCTAAATAAATTATCTTCCCTAGGAAAAGAAGGCATGTTTCTCTGGGCAAATCACCAAGGCCACATAATGTATTTTGGAGGAGTCTCAATTGGCAACTGTGTAACATAAGGGAGGTTTGGTAGAGACTGTTCTAAGGGCAGGGAGTGCATTGTCACTGGAGTCACTATTATAAAAATTATAAAATCTAAAAGTTTGTTTTTGTCATCAGCATATGCCAAGCAATTTTTTTTTCTTTCTTTCTTTTTTTTTTTTTTTTTTTTACAATATAAGTGAAAAAATAGTTTTCCCTGTCATGGTGGAAGGCTTCCATGCCTCCCACCTCCCACCATGGTATATCACTGTGAACTCTAAAAGTGAACTCTTTTAATTACCTTCAAGTATGAAATCTCACATTCTCCCTTTTTCAGTTTCTTATTGTAAAACAGGCAAATCTGTTCAGGTCAGTTCAGTCGCTCAGTCGTGTCCGACTCTTTGTGACCCAATGGACTGCAGCACGCCAGGCTTCCCTGTCCATCACCAACTCCCAGAGCCTGCTCAAACTCATGTCCATCAAATTGGTGATGCCATCCAACCATCTCATCCTTTGTTGTCTCCTTTTTCCTCCTGCTTTCAATCTTGCCCAGCATCAGGGTCTTTTCAAATGAGTCTGTTCTTCGTATCAGGTGGTCAAAGTATTGGAGTTTCAGCTTCAGCATCAGTCCTTCCAGTGAACAACATTCAGGACTGGTTTCCTTTAGAATTGTCTGATTTGCTCTCCTTGCAGTCCAAAGGACTCTCAAGAGTCTTCTCCAACACCACACTTCAAAAGCATCAATTTTTTGGCACTCAACTTTCTTTATAGTCCAACTCTCACACCCATACGTGACTACTGGAAAAATCATAGCTTTTGACTTTGTTGGCAAAGTGATGTCTCTGCTTTTTAATATGCTGTCTAGGTTGGTCATAACTTTTCTTCCAAGAAGTAAGCGTCTTTTAATTTCATGGCTGCAATCACCATCTGCAGTGATTTTGGAGCCCCAAAAAATGAAGTCTGTCACTGTTTCCATTGTTTCCCCATCTATTTACTATGAAGTGATGGGACTGGATACCATGATCTTAGTTTTCTGAATGTTGAGTTTTAAGCCAAACTTTTTACTCTCCTCTTTCACTTTCAACAAGAGGCTCTTTAGTTCTTCACTTGCTGCCATAAGGGTGGTCATCTGCATATCTGAAGTTATTGATATTTCTCCCAGAAATCTTGATTTCAGCTTGTGCTTCATCCAGCCCAGCATTTTGCATGATGTACTCCACATATAAGTTAAATAAGCAGGGTGACAATATACAGCCTTGACGTACTCCTTTTCCTATTTGGAACCAGTCTGTTGTTCCATGTCCAGTTCTAACTGTTGCTTCTTGATCTGCATATAGATTTCTCAGGAGGCAGGTCAGGTGGTCTGGTATTCCCACCTCTTTAAGAATTTTCCACAGTTTGTTGTGATCCACACAGTCAAAAGCTTTGGCATAGTCAATAAAGCAGAAGTAGATGTTTTTCTGTAACTCTCTTGCTTTTTCGATAATCCAATTGATGTTGGCAATTTGATCTCTGGTTCCTCTGGCTTTTCTAAATCCAGCTTGAACATCTGGAATTTCATGGTTCACATACTGTTGAAGCCTGGATTGGAGAATTTTGAGCATTACTTTGCTAGAGTGTGAGATGAGTAAAATTGTGTGGTAGCTTAAACATTCTTTGGCATTGCTTTTCTTTGGGACTGGAATGAAAACTGACGTTTTCCAGTCCTGTGGCCACTGCTAAATTTTCCAATTTTGCTTCCATATAGAGTGCAGCACTTTCACAGCATCATCTTTTAGGATTTGAAATAGCTCAACTGGAATTTCACCACTTCCACTAGCTTTGTTTATAGTGATGCTTCCTAAGGTCCACTTGATGTCGCATTCCAGGACATCTGGCTCTAGGTGAGTGATCACATCATCATGGTTATCTAGGTCATGAAGATCTTTTTTGTATAGTTCTTCAGTGTATTCTTGCCACCTCTTCTTAATATCTTCTGCTTCTGTTAGGTCCATACCATTTCTGTTCTTTATTGTTTCCACCTTTTCATGAAATATTCCCTTGCTATCTCTAATTTTCTTAAAGAGATCTCTAGTCTTTCCCATTCTATTGTTTTCTTCTAATTCTCTGCAATGATCACTGAGGAATGCTTTCTTATCTCTCCTTGCTATTTGGGAATCTGCATTCAGAGGGATATATCTTTCCTTTTCCTCCTCTTCTTTCCTCAGCTATTTGTAAAGCCTCCTCAGATAACCATTTTGCCTTTTTGCATTTCTTTTTCTTGGGGATGGTCTTGATCACTGCCCCCTGTACAATGTCACAAACCTCTGTCCATAGTTCTTCAGGTACTCTGTCTATCAGATCTAATCCCTTGAATCTATTTGTCACTTCCACTGTATAATTGTAAGGATTTGATTTAGGTCATACCTGAATGGTCTAGTGGTTTTCCCTATTTTCTTCAATTTAAGTCTGAATTTGGCAATAAGGAGTTCATGATCTGAGCCACATTCAGCTCCCAGTCTTGTGTTTTTGCTGACTGTATAGAGCTTCTCCATCTTTGGCTGCAAAGAATATAATCAATTTGATTTCAGTATTGACCATCTGGTGATGTCCATGTGTAGAGTCATCTCTTGTGTTGTTGGAAGAGGGTGTTTGCTATGACCAGTGCATTCTCTTGGCAAAACTGTTAGCCTTTGCCCTGCTTCATTTTGTACTCCAAGGCCAAACTTGCCTGTTACTCCAGGTATCTCCTGACTTCCTACTTTTGCATTCCAGTCCCCTATGGTAAAAAGGACATCGTTTTCTTGGTGTTAGTTCTAGAAGGTCTTGTAGGTCTTCATAGAACCATTCAACTTCAGCTTCTTCAGCATTACTGGTTGGGGCATAGACTTGGATTACTGTGATATTAAATGGTTTGCCTTGGAAATGAACAGAGTTCATTCTGTCATTTTTGAGACTGCACCCAAGTATCTGCATTTCAGATTCTTTTGTTGACTATGAGGGCTACTCCCTCAAAAATCTGTTATTTTTGGATATTAAATTTTTATTCTATATAAAACTCTAATATCACATTATTTTGAAGCTCTTACAGTTAACACTGGGTTTATGTGTCCAGGGGAATGGGATGAAATAGACTGAGGTCTATTCCCCTCCTCACTCCTCCTTCCATCAGTGCAGCACTTTATGTATGTGTGTATGTGTTATGGGGCCTGGGTCTGGAATTTTCCTTCTATTTTCCTCTTACATGTGTAGCACCTACAGGTCTGGGAACAGGGAGGAAAAATCAAGGGCACAGAAAAGTTCATACACAGCTGTTGCCGACTAAAGCCATGTGTCTCATTCCAGTTTGGTCTGATTCTGTCTGGGGTTATGGGTATGTAGGTGGTATGGTTAACACTCAGGGTGGACATCAGCTTTACCCAGGAAGACTCCAGAACCAAGTACCCCTAGAGATCAGTAGTCCATTATCTCCTGCTGGCCTCCTGCCCATACACCATACTGTCAATCCCTTCTCTGGGTTGAATATCCCAATGTTTAGTCGGTCAGTGGCTTGGGAAACCCTGGAGCTCTTCTCAGAGCTATAGGAACTGCTATTGTCTCCTTCTCCAAAGACTATGGAGAACTGAGATGGGGTGAAGATACTTTTGTATTTTTACCCAAGTCCTCCTTATACCATGATCTCTTTAAGTCTTGCTGACCTTGACCACTACAGTGAGACTCCCATCTACAGAAATCTCTAGATCAGAAAGTAGCATCAATCTTTCTCCTCACTAAGCCATAAACCTCCAGAGAACACCCATATAACTACTCTTCCAGAGACTGTAATGACTCCCCTTAGGCTGTGGTACCAGGACATCCGGATGAGAAAATATGAACAGAGCACAGTCTCTCCTTCTTGTAGACTCAATCAAAATTCGAGCAGATCTCTTAGAAGAGAACTATCACTGTCATCATTTAGATTTACGAGGAGAGTCAAAAAGGCAAGGAGAAAGAAGGAGCCTTTCTTTGGACACCCTGCATACTCTAAAAACTGTTCAGCATGACTCTCTTTCCTCCTGTCTCTAGGTCTTGGCCAATTCTGTGATGACAGGATACAGGAAACAAGTAGACCTGATTCTGTTGCCCTTAAATCCTTTGAAGAAGATGGTGTTTTAGAAAAAGCCTCTCTTGAGGTTAAGCTTATTCAAAGTTTTTTTTTAACCAACTATTTTTCTTCATAGTCAAGTCTAGACTAATAGGAAAAATCCCATTCAACACTCCATTACTCCAATTTGCTATCTACAAAATGAGTGACCAGATAAAATAATCCCTAAGAGTTTCTTTCACTTCCACAACTGAGTCAGACCTCTCTTATCAAAATCAGTATTAGGTCACTCCATTCCCTCTGAAACTAAATATATTGACTCATCACATATATGTTGATACATCAAATCACTACATAACTTGTTCACATATGTTTCCTCCTATTACACTGTAAATTCCACAATGGCAGGAGAATTGTTTTATTCTTGTTGTATCTCTATCACATAATGGACTATCAATAAATCTTTTCTGAAGGAATGCAAATTACAGGTAACCTTCAGTAGTGGCTTGCAGATAAAAAAAGTAGCAGTGAATAAACCAATGTTTGTTATTCCTTTCTTATGAGCCTAGCCCATGCCATGATTCTGGAACATCGATGAGAAATGGAAGATGTGTTTCCTGACCTCATGAAACACAAAGCAACTAGGCAAAATGAAACTAAGGAAGACAGGGCTGTGTCTTGGCACACAAGCTGGAAAAGTTACTTAGAAAACATATTAGCAAGAAAACTGTAAGACACTGATGAAAGAAACTGAAGATGACACACACAATGGAAAGATATACCATGTTCTTGGATTGGAAGAATCAATATTGTCAAAATGACTATACTACCCAAGGCAATCTACAGATTCAATGCAATCCCTATCAAATTACCAATGGCATTTTTCACAGAACTAGAACAAAAAAATTTTAAAATTTGTATGGAGACACAAAAGACCCCAAATAGCCAAAGCAATCTTGAAAAGAAAACTCAAGCTGGAGGAATCAGGTCCCCTGACTTCAGACTATACTACAAAGCTACAATCATCAAAACAGTATGGTACTGGCACAAAGACAGAAATAAAGATCAATGGAACACAACAGGAAGTCCAGAGATAAACTCTCACACTTAAGGACAACTAATCTACAACAAAGGAGGCAAGACCATATGATGGAAAACAGACGCTTTCTTCAAAAAATGATGCTGGAAAAACTGGACAGCTATATGCAAAAAAATAAAATTAGAACATTCTCTAACACCGTACACACATAAAACTCAAAATGGATTAAATAACTAAGGGTAAGGCTGGATGCTAAAAAACTCTTACAGGAAAGGATAAGCAGAGCACTTTGATATAAATCATTGCAATATCTCAATCTTTCTTAGAGAAATGTAAATAAAAACAAAAATAAGCAAATGGGACCTAATTAAACTCAAAAGCTTTTGCACAGCAAAGGAAACCATAAAACAAAACAAAAAGACAACCTATAGAATGGGAGAAAATATTTGCAAATGATGGGACCTGACAAGGGATTAATCTCTAAAATTTACAAACTGCTCACACAACTCAACAACAACAACTATCCAATCAAAAAATGGGGTGAGGGATCTAAAAAACACTTCTCCAAAGAAAACATACAGATTGCCAACATGCACATGAAAAGGTGCTCAACATGGCTAATTATTAGGTAAATATAAATGAAAACTATAGTGAGATATCACCTCACACCAGTCAGAATGGCAATCAAGCAAAAGTCTACAAACAATAAATGCTGGAGAGGGTGTGGAGAAAAGGGAACCCTCCTACACTATTGGTGGGAATGTAAGTTGGTACAGCCACTATGGAGAACAGTATGAAGGTTCCTTAAAAAACTAAAAATAGAGCTACCATATGATCCAGCAATCCCACTCCTGGGCATATATCTGGTGGAAAACATGGTTCAAAAGGATAGATATACCCCACCGTTCACTGCAGCACTATTTATAACAGGCAAGACAAGGAAGCAACCAAAATATCAAACAACAGATGGATGGATAAAAAATATATGTATACAACAGATGGATGTATGTTATGTGTATGTATATACATTTATATATCTATATATAGAGACATCTAAATATATCTATACACATACACACAATGGAATATTACTCAGCCATTAAAAAGAATGAAATAACACCATTTGCAGCAACATGGATGGACCTGGAGATGATCATACTAAGTGAAGTAAGTCAGACAGAGAAAGATAAATATCATATGATATCACTCATATGCAGACTCTAAAAAAGGATTGCTACAAATGAACTTATTTACACTATAGAAATAGACTCAGACTTAGAGAATGAACTGATGGGTTACCCAGGGAGAAGGGTGGGGGTGGGTGGATTCAGAGTTTGGGATGACATATACACACTGCTATATTTAAAACAGATAACCAACAAGGACCTACTGTATAGCACAGGGAAGCTCTGCTCAATATTCTGTAATAACCTAAATGGGAAAAGAATTTGAAAAAGAATAGATATATGTATAACTGAATCACTTTGCTGTACACCTGAAACTAACACAACATTGTTAATCAACTATACTCCAATATAAAATAAAAATTAAAAAACCTAAGAAAATGTATTAGCAAGAAATCAAAATGCAAAAATAGTTCCAGCCACATTCTCTTACAACTATTGTGATAAGATGTGAAATAAATGGTCTTCCACAGGGGCTGAAAGAACAACCATTTACAGCTGAGGACTCCCATGTCACAAATACTACATACCCATTAATGTATGATACAATCTGGTGAGGTGGTAGAATGCTGAAATTAAGCCCACAGTATTCAGAGCACCACCCCCCATCTTATTAGCTCTGTGATATTCATAAAGTTAATAAAGCTCTCTGTGTCTGTGAAAATGGGGATAGAATTTTCCTTATCAGGTTCTTGTAAGCATCACAGAAGTAAATACAAAGAACTTGGCTTGGCACCTAATTATGACAATATCAATGTTTGTCCTCATTACTGAGTATCTCACTCTCTGGAAGTTGTAAAAGCACTAATGTAGGATTTGTGTTAAACAACTAAAACAAACAAAAAATCACTCCTTGGTAGGAGTTATACACACAACACATTCACAGGCATGCACACACGAGGTTCACACATTGGCACTGGTCTCCTGACTTCAGGGAGCATCTTTATGTTACTTTGAATTCTCAGTCAGGTGTTTTACATGTGTCTGTTTCATTAGGATTGGTTTCTGGAGATCTATCTTTTTCTTTTTTTTTTAATTAATTAAATTTTAGTTGCACTGGCTCTTCATTGTTTCTCACAGGCTTTATACTTGCAGCAAGCAGGGACTACTCTCTAGTTGAGGTGTGCAGGGCTTCTCATTGTGGTGGTTTCTCTTGTTGTGGAGCATGGGCTCTAGGGCATGTGGACGCAGTAGTTGTGGCACATGGGCTTAGTTGCTCTATGGCATGTGGGATCCTCCCAGACCAGGGATCAAATCTGTGTCTCCTGCATTGGCAGGTGGACTCTTTTCATCCACTGTACCACCAGGGAGGTCCTATCTTTTACTTTTATTTGTAACATATTTCCCTGTTTCTTTGCCTTCACTGTGTTGAGTTCTGCACATTAGATGAGTCATCTCTCCCAGTCTTCACAAATGGGTCTTGTGCAGGAGAAGACACTCAATCCTCTCAGCCAGAGATGTGGGCTATTTCTCGAACCTTTGTGCTACTCCCAAAGCAGTGTCTTGTTTTTAGCAGCCCCCTGGCCTCTTGAGTCTGAGAGGTCCCATTAGTGCTCTGAGACAGGCAAGACAGAAATCGGTCTCTTGAACAGCAGCAGCGAACACTACGGTTCTGGCAGTGCAGTCCAACTCCTTTGATCCTCAGGGGAAAAGCTTGGCTCTGGAGTTTGTCACTGTTTGCTCTGCACTGCACTGGGCAAGGAGTGTGTGCCCCCAAGATCCTTGCAACCACTGCTTCGCTGCCAGTGGCCTCCAGGGCCTGGCATCTGTCAGGCCCTCTTGTTCTCAGGGACAGGCAAGCTAGAAGTCAGATTCTAGGGTATCAGAAAGAAATGCTGGGGTGCTAAATGAGTAGGCAGAGTCCCTTCAAGGAGAACTTGGTAGCTGGGCTTTATTGGCTGCTGTCTGTGCTGAGTCAGGGGAGGAGCCGTGGGAGGAGCCTGCCTGCTCTTCAGAAACTATCGCTTTGTTCTCCCAGGGAGTAGCCTATGCCAGCACTGTCATCACCTAGAGACAGATGAGTTAGAAGCCGGATCCTTGGGTACAGATCCCTGAGGGAAAGCACTGGGGTGGGGGGCGTGCAGCAAATAAATAATCAGACATAAGATATATTACTGACGAGAGGTAGATTCCCCAGGAAGCAAATGAGGCTTCAGTATCATCAGGGCCTATCAACTGCACCGACTCTTGGGAGTGCTGGTCATTTTGGGGAAGTTGTAGAATGTTCTAGATGGGGAGAGGAAGCCAGCTTTCCAACAGGAAACCAGTCTTTTGAAGCATTGTTGGCAAATTTCCTATTTTTTCTCAGAGACAGAAATCTGAATTTCCAAGAAAACCAACATGTGCTGTTATTTTTTTTCTCATTATAAATAATGATTCAACGTTCTGCCTAATTTTGTATTCATAGTCCTGTATCATTATCCTTATAGAAGCACCCCCAAATTGCATAAACTTCAGATCCCACAAAATCTAGACCCAAACTTGCAATTGACCTCTTGGCTTTTGCATTAATTTGTATCATTTGTTCTCAAACCCCTTCTCCATCCTGCCCATCCCATTTAATTTTTGTTGGTCTGCCCAATTCTAATTTATGGAAGAAAGGTAAATATTCCCCAACGATTTATTTTTCATCAATCAGTGAAAGTTTATGTAAATTAGGACTACAGATTTGATTTGGAACATCAGTGAAAGAGCTACTGTTCTATGTTTAAAACTGTATTATATTCAAACTGGTATTTAAGTGAAATATATATTCATTATGAGTAAAATCTGTACCTCCAAGACCATATCATGTGTGGATCAGTGATAGTCTTTCATGCTTGTTTCATTCTTGGTAGGGATTAGCACATGACAACAGAGTATTTCTCTACTTTTTTTGATTGCATAGCTATTGACCTTGATTGATTTCTTATGGTGGTCAGCTTACAGTGCTTCCCATTCTATGCATTGAGGCAGGAACATGGAAACTTCATGCTACAAAATAAGACTATTTTCTTTTTTTTAAAAGACTGTTCTCTTTTATCATCATCATCGTACATTAAAAACTAGCATGTATACCACATATAACACACTTAAGGAATACTGAAGTGATCAATGCCAATTGCTAGCCAACACTGTGATTAAAGAAAGAAGCTCTACTTCACGCTGTGCGAATTTTGGTGGTTCCAGGATTGCAAGGGAAAAAATGGCAGCATGGGAGAGCCCAGCTCCCTCCACCTCCCCTCCTGTATCAACGGCCAAACAGCTAAGCACAAACCAAAACAACTCTCAGAGACCTCTAGAGTCCACTTAGGAAGTCTGAGCAACAAAGTAGGACCAAAAAACTGAGACGAATTGCCCAAGAAGGAAAAGAGGACAATTTCACCTGGCCTGTATCATCCCATCCCCCAAGCCGGCACTGTTCAGAGTCAGGAAGGAACTTCCCAGCTAGAAAAAGTTCCTCCGGCCAGGACAGGAAGAACAGGGTGACTGCCCAGCCTCTCAGGACACTGTATGAACGTCCTGCTTTGGTTTCATTCAACCCAGGCTGGCACTGGTGAGACAGTGCTGAGCCTGCGAAAAACAAGCAGGAAAAGTGGAGGCCAGCCACCATTAGCTGACATGCAGTGGGCATGATCCTGACTTGCAGATACCTGTTCTTCAGACAAACTCAGATATCACCACTGATTTTTTAAGAAAAGTAGACCAATTTTTTAAAGTTTTCATTGAATTTGTTACAATACTACATCTGTTTTATGTTTTTGTTTGTTTGTTTGTTTGTTTGACTGCAAAGCATGTGAGATCTTAGCTTCCCGACTAGGGATCGAATTCACACCCCCTGCCTTGGAAGGCGAAATCTTAACCCTGGACCTCCAGGGATGTCTCAGATTTCACCATTTATGAAGCTGAAGGCCAGCACAACCACCAGAGATGCCTGAAAATCTCTCCAGCTCTTGCTCCACAGGCTTCCATGTTTGCGGATGCCAGGTGCCCAAGTCCCTCCTGGCTCCTTTCCCGCACCACCACCCTCCAAGTGGAGACCAGAAACTGCCGGCAGAAATCCAGAGTCTCTGCGGCCATGCCAGTGTAAGATGTTAACTGCCTGAATTCCTCCCCACATCCCCTGGAGCTCTGGAGCCACACTGGCAGCCAGATCTGGCTTCAGCAGCTATGAGAGTGAAGGCACCAGCCTCGGGGTCCCTGGCTGAACCCTACCATTGGGCCTGGCCCCAGTGCTAACACTGTCAGCCATGCATTGGCACACCATGGCCTGATGCTAGTCACGGGCTTCCACTTCGTGTGTATGCCTGGAGGGAGAGTGTACAAGCATATGGGAACACATCGACAACCAGTGCCCTGGCAGCTGCTTTTCAGTTCAGATCAGGCCCTGTCTTCTTCCATTGACTGGCACCAATATGCCCATCTGTAGCTAGCCCCTCCAGTGGTACACTTGCATGCCACTGAACCAAACTTCTACCATGTGCACCCCCAGGGTGGTAAAAGATTCGTTGCTCAGTTGTGTCAGACCCTTTGCAACCCCATGGACTACAGCCCACCAGGCTCCTCTGTCCATGGGATTTCCCAGGCAAGAATGCTGGAGTGGGTTGCCATTTCCTTCTCCAGAGGATCTTCCCAACCCAGGGATTGAACCTGGGTCTCCTGCATCACAGGCAGATTCTTTACCGTCTGAGCCACCAGGGAAGCCCCAGGGTGATGGTGTGCATTCTGGTCGGAGAGCACGGCAACAGCTAGTGAGCCGATAGCGGACCCGGGCCCTTGCTCCCAAACCATCACTATTCATGTGTCTGTAACTGGCCCCTGTCACAACCTAACTACCTACAGATGACCTCCACAGCTGTGTGTGAAAACCACTGACTCAAGTCTCCACTGCTACTTGCCCTGGTCCCTAACTACCGGACCTGGAAGCACATATTAAGACCCTAATGGCACTTGTAGCAACTGCAATCCACCCACAGTGCTCACCTAGACCCATGCAGTTGTTGATGCTGAGGACTACGGCAGCCTGAGCCACAGAGACTTCATGCCCACTTCAGACCACTGTCCCCACACACCTCTGCACTTGGCGCCCTGCATCATTAGACCTCAGGTGACAGCGTGAACCACGGGTGAAAGTCTTGTCTTACCGAATTCAATCTAGAAAGCCTAGAGGAAGTGACTGCTTCTTCAAATGTGCAGACATCCATACAGACTACAGAGATTACAAGGAATCAGGGAAATGTGTTAAAAATGTCTTCCAAAAGAATACAGTAAACCTCTAGTAACTGGTCCCAAAGAAATGGCGATTTGGGAATAATCCAGCAGAGAGTTCAAGGTAATTATTCTACAGATGCTCAGAGAGAGACAAGAGAATATGGATAAACAATTTAATGATCTCAGAAAATTATACAATAAAAAAATGAGAAGTTCCACAAAGAGATAGAAAACATAAGAAGAATGAAATAGGAAGTTTGGAGCTTAATACAATGACTGAACTGAAAAGTCCAATACAGAGCTTCAACAGTAGAGCTGGACAAGCAAAACATAGTATTAGTGAGGAATAAGACAGAAATTAAAATTACCCAATCAGAGGTACAAAAAGGAAAAACAATGAGAGGGAATGATGAAAGCCTATACAACCTAGGAGATACCATCAAAAGAAACTGCAAGGACTATTGCAGTCCCAAAAGGAGAAGACAGAGAAAAGGGAGTAGAAAGTTTCTTTTAACAAAATAAGGGCTAGGAAATTCCCAAACGCACAGAGAGATCTGAAAAACCAACTTTATGAACCTGTGACCTCAAATTTTTTATCTGAAATGATCTTTTCCAAGACACAACAATAAAACTGTTGAAAGACAAAGAATTTAAAAAGCAGTCAGAGGGGAAAAAAATCTCATAGAAGGGAACCCCAAATAGCCTATCAGAGGATTTCCCTAACAGAGACCTTGAGGGCCAAAAGAGAATGGGATGGTATATTCAAACTTCTGAAAGAAAAAAAATGCCAACCAACAATACTTTGTTCAGCAAAGTTGTCCTTCAAGACTTAAGTCCAAATAAAGACTCTTCCAAATAAACAGAAAGAAGCTGAGAATTCCTCAACACTAAATCTGCCTTATAAGAAGTGCTAAAGTAGTTTGAGTCGAAGCAAAGGAATGCTATTTAGAACATGACGACATATGAAAATATGCCATACACTGGTACAATTCAGAAGATACTCAGATAATGAATACCATAATATGGTAATATGGTGAAGTACTAATTAACTGTAGCATAAAGGTCATTTATATACTTTATCCTTTACTTACAGATACAATAATGTTATCAGAGCTATAGCATAAAATAATGTAAACAGTGACAGTAAAATTTAAAAGGGAGAGCAAAAGGATAGAGTTTTGTCTGCATTTGAAGTTAAATTGAAGTTAAATTGTTATCAGCATAAAACAGATTATTCTATATAAGTTTTATGTAAGCCTCATAGGAACTCTTGACAAATAACAAAAAGCTAAAATAGATCCCCAAAATGTACAGAGAAGGGAATCAAAGCATACCACTACAGAATAATCATCAATTTACAAAGGAAGGCAACAGGAAAGGAAGAAAACAAAACCAGAAAGAAACAATAAGATGGCATTAGCAAGACTTATTAACCAATACTCTAAATTTTAATTGACTGAATTCTCCAATCAAAAGGCACAGAGTGGCTGGATGGACAAACAAACAATTTAAGACTCATCTCTATGTTGCCTTCATTATACTCACTTCAGCTTTAAGGACACACATAGGCTCAAATTGAAGGGATGGCAAAAGGTATTCCATCAAAGCAGATACCGCAAGAGGGCAGAGGTAGCTATACTTACATCATTCTATCCTGATAATGGGGTTAATTCAACAAGAATATACAATAATCACAAAAAAAAGTGTACCAACACTGAAACAGCTAAATGCATTAAGCAAGTAGCAACAGATCCATGGGGCTGCAAAGAGTCAGACACATCTGAGAAACTGTGTGCATGTGCTTGTGCGCACACACACACACACACACACCAGATCCAAAGGGAGAAATAGACAACAATCTAACTCTTATGTTTATAGGAGAGAGAGTCAGAGAGAGTGACAGAGATTGAGAAAGAGGAGAAGGAAACTAGAAGTTCAAACAATGTGGGCAATTCAGTCTACCATTCCAGTAAACACATATCCTAGAGGAAGCATAAGGTGAGGAGCATGAATATGCTGATACACTGGCTGGTCCTAGTTCAGGCCTTCATTTCATAAAGTTTTGAGTGCGATTTTAGTATTTAAAGATATATCATTTTCAGGGCTTCCCTGGTGGTCCAGAGGTAAGAATCTGCCCACTGATGCAGGGGACATGGGTTTGATCCCTGGTCCAGGAAGATCCCACATGCTACGGAGCAACCAAGCCCGCGCACCACAATGACTGAGCCCGCTCTCTAGAGCTCACGAGCCACAACTACCGAGCCCACACACTATAACTACTGAAGCCCATGTGCCCTGGGGCCCATGCTCCACAACAACAGAAGCTGCCACAGTGAGAAACCCACACAGCAATAAAGAGTAACCCCCACTCATGGCAACTAGGGAAAGCCTGCAGGTAGCAACACAGACCCAGAACAACCAAAAACAAATAAATATTTTAAAAGATGTGTATTTTCATACAACATACCATCTAAAAGCCAGTCAGCACTTCATTTGGTGCTCAAGAAACAGAAACTTACTGCCATACTGAGAAAAAAATCATGGGTTGGATTTTTTAGGTAGTTTTTTAGCCGCTAATGTGTCACCTTCCTAAGGAATGTTCAAGTGTCATTTTGACTTAATGTAATGACTTTTGTTCCTAACTCTTATACACAGAGGATGTCACCTGTTACTTTAGTAAACAAAGGACATCACAGCCATAACATCATCAGCCACTGCACCTGCCCCAATGCTGCAAGCTGAAGAGCATTCA
Organism: Odocoileus virginianus; assembly: GCF_023699985.2. Classification (NCBI taxonomy): domain Eukaryota; kingdom Metazoa; phylum Chordata; class Mammalia; order Artiodactyla; family Cervidae; genus Odocoileus; species Odocoileus virginianus. Next base: position 507,328 of record NW_027224272.1, read on the forward strand.
GGACAGAGAAAAATTGGATACTGGCTTTAGATAGTTAGGATGCATGTCAAAGGAATAATTTTAATGAGTCTAGACTCATGCCTCTTCTCATACATACAAAAGGACTAAAATAATTAACTTGAAATGTTTACTAGTGATTAGCAGTAATCTTCTAATGTTCAACTACATGATGCATTTATCCCCAACAAAAACTCCTCTATATCCTGGGTCATCCCTTAACTCTTTGGAGCAGTTTCTCAGAGCTGTCTGAGAGGCTAAATCCCAGGCTACAGTCCTCAGCAAGACCATCAAATGCAACATAACTCTCAACTTTTAGGCTGTGTTTTTTTTCCTTTTTCAGTCAACACTATCCAAATTATTTGTTTCTCAACATAAGATATGGATTCACGATTATGTCCATCAGCACCTCAAGTAGAAAGATATAAAATACAGGGAATGTGAACATTAAACAACCATTAAAAGTGCTAGGGAAGTAATAGTAAAGTAAGGATGTCAGAAGGAACAGTCAGAGAAGTCAAAATGGCATGTGATGAGAAGGCAGATAACATAAATTGGTGCATGTATACAAATATATGGTAAGCAAGCAGAAAAACTGCTTACAACCTAATGCCTTGATTTCTAAACTTGGTCACAGTGTAGGTGTTCATAACATCTTTCACTACTCAACTTCTTTGTTGCTCACAGCTGATCATGGTTGTTCATCTTTATTCCTAAAAGATGTGAGCCCTTAAAGATCCTGTCTACACTGGATTGCTATGTATTACCAATTTTGAACACCTTACATGGAAGTATGAAGAAGTTCTTCAGAGAATTGCTTGAATTCCATGCTCAAATAGCTACCTTGAACTCACTGTGAAGTAGCAACCTTATTTTCTCTTAATAATCAGGATCAATTAGTAGAGGAAAGAGAGTAATATTTTGCCTGTTAATTAACTGGTATGCTGAATTCTGAACGGGTCATCTGGCAATTTCAGTTTTCACATTACCAGGAGAACTGTGGCTCTGGGGGAACTAATACTCTAAGCCAGCAGAACTCTCAATTATGTAAGGGATTAACTGTAATCAAACTACCGCCCGTCATTGCCCGCTCCCTCACAATGGCACCATGTTGAGTGCTCAGCATTTGTCTTTGCATTGGTAAACTGGTTATTCAGCAATGGAAGTGGAGAATCAACTGGAAAACTAAGAAACAGTGATTTACCTAAGGAAAAGGAAAATCAGGGCAAGCCCTTTTCCTCATATTCAGGTATTCTCAAAACTAGATTATTGTTTATATCATTCATATACAGATCTGTCCCCATTGGTTTTTTTAAAAAACTTAATAAATGTGTGCATTTTCTTTCTTATTTTATACTTCATTGATGCCCATGGAATTTGAAGACAAAAATCCTCTTCAAAGTTGTATAGTCAGATTATTTTATACCATCTCAAGTGTCCAGATCACATACCTTTTTCATAAAGAAAACATAAAACTTGCCTTAAGTTTAAAAAAATAGAAACTTGTTTCAAAATATTTGCAATTTAGTGGGTACAATATTGTTATTGCCACAAGAACTTAATAATAGTAAGCAATTCCAAGGCACTTAAATCACTGTCAACTCTTTATATGTAATGACTCATTTAATTCTTGTAACACCTTCAGGACATGGGGCATAAGTTACACCCATTTTACAGATGTGAAAACTAAGGCAAGATGTTTAAGGTACTTGTCAAAAGTCACAAAGCTGTAATCTGGAGGAGTGGGGGTTCAGAAGCAAGCATTTTCGTGTCCAAGTACATTGTTCTATCCTCTTAGTTATGTGTCTCATATTCAGCCCACATTGGCACTTTTCGGTAACTTCATTTTGTATTATTTTCATCATTAACCTACCTTGTAGTCTGCTATTGGATTTCTCTAGGAGAAAAAAATATCAGCACATAGTCTATAAACTCATGTTTAAAAGATGCTGAATTAAATAATATTTTCTATCTTTATCCTAATTTAAATCTTAACAAAAATTTTGAATTTAGGCATTGATAAGCTTATTGTTTTGATCATTATTAGAGTTTTTTAAAAAAATATTTTTTGACTCATATCTGAGCCTGTGTATCTAATCAGGTTTGAGAAAATTCGTGAAGATGGAATAAAAGCTTTGCAACCATACCCATCATACGAGCATAGTCTGGTTAATATGTCACTTGATACCAAGTGTTGGGTCAACCTGATATATTAAATTGGAGGGAAAATTAACAGAAGCCAAACACATGTTTGCCAAATACAAGGGGTAGCTATCGGCCTCCTGACTGCTACTCTGGAGTTACTTAGCCTTTCAATGGAATACACAGGACCAGGAAAAACAGACATGAGAAATACATCCCCATTTTTATCAGTATTTTCCACCCCTGCCTACAGATACTTACAATGTAAAGACCACACTAACAATATTAAGTGAGACCATTAGTCAAAAATTGTTTATAGTATCCTATATCCATAGATAGTCTGAAGGAAACAGTACTGGGAATGTAGATGGATCCATATTTTAAGGGCAAAATCTAAACGATACTTTAATTAGGCATGGAACTGAATTATCCTGGGGTGATTTTATTTTAATCCATAACCACAGACCAAGCCCTTCTCTTCTTCTGTTAGTCAAGCAAAGGAGTTGTACATCTCTGGTGAACACAGATGCACTAGCTCTTTAAATATCCACGCAATTAGCACAAAGAACTGTAGTGGAACTAAATGGCCACAGCCAAGAAGCCACCTACACACACTTAATATTCAAAGTAAGAACACTGGCATTTAATCATGGGGATGGTCACACTTAACAATGACATTTTAAAAATTATTACTAAGAAAGAAGGAAAAGTGACCAATGTATAGAAGGAAAAAATATCATCACTGCAGTCAGAAAACACTCACAAGGACAGACAGTACAAGCTGGAGAGCTGGTATGCAAGCCGTCCTCATCACGCAAAATGAAATATTCATGTGGGATACTTACTTGATCTGGGTTGTTCCCTTTAGCTACAGGAAACACAACTACCTCTTCTCTCGTTTGCCTATTTCTTCATCTTTGTTTTCTGCTCTTCTGTCTAGGAGCAGAAACTTAATTTTCCATTTTCCAAGGGAGGAGCCAAGATGGCGAAGAAATAGGACGGAGAGACCACTTTCTCTCCTACAAATTCATCGAAAGAACATTTGAACGCTGAGCAAATTTCACAAAACAACTTCTGATCGCTAGCAGAGGACATCAGGCGCCCAGAAAAGCAGCCCATTGTCTTCGAAGGGAGGTAGGACAAAATATAAACGATAATAAGGGAGTCAAAAGAGCTACGGACGGAGACCCGTCCCGGGAAGGGAGTCTTAATAGAGGAAGTTTCCAATCACCAGGAAACCCTCTCACTGGCGGGACTGGGGGAAGTTTTCGGCAATCTAACTGGGAGGAAAAATTAAACAAGGCCCACAGATTACGTGCCTAAAAGCAACTCCCAGCAGAAAAGTACCCCAGACGCCCGCACCCGCCAGCAACAAGCGGGGGCGGAACGGAGAGGAGCGGGCGGCATTGCTTAGGGTAAGGACCGGCCCAAAGACCCTGAGAGCAATCGGAGGGAGCTTTTTTAAACTGTGGGATAGCAAGGGACAAAATTAACCGGCCCGAACACACTGCCGGCGGTTCGCAAAACAAAGGGACTGAGAATCTCCAGAGAAGAGCCGGCCCATCCCCGCTGGAGGTAGGAGGCAGGGGGGAGGGGAAAAGGGCAAACTCAGCCCCTGAGAAGCCACCCCCTCCCACACTGCAAACAGGCCTCCGGGTTCTAGCTAAAGACTTCCTGAGACCCGACTGGCGGTGCGTGCTGGGGCCGCGGAGGGAAAAAGCGCGCCGTACCCGGGGAGATTGCGCCCAAGCCTCTGGCTGCCTGAACCGCTCAGGCCGGGGAAGGCACAAAACGCAGGCGCAACCGAATCTGTGCTTTTGTGGAGTACCCGAAAACTGGAACCGCACTCAACGCAGGGCCTGCTCCATATAGAGCAGCCGGGAGCCTGAGCAGTGTAGACGGGGAAAGCACTGACACCCATGAGTGGGGCAAACCCAGTGTGGCCGGAACACGGTGAGCGCTATCCACACAGAGCGGTATCTGTCTGCAGTGCCCCGCCCTCCCCGTAGCAGGACTGAACTGAACTAGCGAACCTAAATAAGAGATCACCTCCGCCCGCCTGTGTCAGGGTGGAAATTAGACACCGAAGAGACGGCAAACAGAAGCCAAATAAACAAAGGGAACCGCTTCAGAAAGGACCGGTGCAACAGATTAAAATCCCTGAAGGTAACACTGACTACACCGGAAGGGGCCTATAGATATCGAGAAGTGTAAGCTGGAAAGAGGAGCTATCTGAAATTGAACTGAACCTGCGCTGACCGCAACAACTCCAGAGAAATACCTAGATATATATGTACATATATTTTTTTTAATTTAAAAAAATATATATTTTCTTTCCTTTTTTTTTTAATTTTTTATTTTTTCTCTTTTATTTTCTTTTAAAATTCCCTATTACTCCCCCATTACTCCTCAACTTTCATTTTCATATATTTTTACGATTTTTTTAATTAGGGAAAAAAATTTTTTTTTCTTTTTCTTGTTTTTCTCTCCTATTTCCTTTTAAAGTCCTCTAATACTCCTCTATTATTCCTTAATTTTCATTTTCATTTCACTATAACCTTGCCAAAAAAAAAAAGAGAGAGAGAGAAACCCTATTTTTAAACCAAACTTCATATACAGTTCTAAATTTTTTGTGTGTTATTTGTTTTTGTTTTTAAATATTGTATTTCAAAGAGTCTAACCTCTACACTAGATTTTCAATCTTTGTTTTTCAGTAGTATGTGATATAAATTTTGGTCATTTAAGAATCCAATATTCAGTTCCCATTTCTATTCAGGAGTGTGGTGATACTCTCCCACTTTTGACTCTCTGTTTTCTTCCTCAGAACACCTCTATTTCCTCCATTCCCCTTCTCTTCCCAATCCAACTCTGTGAATCTTTGTGGGTGTCTGGGCTACGGAGAACACTTTGGGAACAGATAACTGCATAGATCTGTCTCTCTCCTCTTGAGTCCCCTTTTTCTCCTCCTGCTCACCTCTATCTCCTTCCTCCCTCTCCTATTCTTCATGTAACTCTGTGAACCTCTCTGGTTGTCTCTCACGGTGGAGAATCTTTTCACTATTAACCTAGAAGTTTTATTATCAGTGCTGTATAGTTGGAGAAGTCTTGAGACTATTGGAAGAATAAAACTGAAATCCAGAGGCAGGAGACTTAAGCCCAAATCCTGAGAAAACCAGAAAACTCCTGACTACACGGAACATTAAGGAATAAGAGACCATCCAAAAGCTTCCATACCTACACCAAAACCAACCACCACCCAAGAGCCAATAAGCTCCAGTACAAGATATACCACGCAAATTCTTTAGCAACGCAGGAATATAGACCTGAGTGTCAACATACAGGCTCTCCAAAGTCACACCTAACACAGAGACCCATCGCAAAACTCATTACTGGACACTCCATTGCACTCCAGAGAGAAGAAATCCAATTCCACGCACCAGAACGCTGACACAAGCTTCCCTAACCAGGAAACCTTGACAAACCAATCGTCCAACCCCACCCACTGGGTGAAACCTCCACAATAAAAAGGAACCTCAGACCACAAGAATACAGAAAGCCCACTCCAGACACAGCAATCTAAACAAAATGAAAACGCAGAGAAATACCCAACAGCTAAAGGAACATGAAAAAAGCCCACCAAGTCAAACAAAAGAGGAGGAAATAGGGAATCTACCTGAAAAAGAATTTAGAATAATTATATTAAAAATGATCCAAAATCTTGAAAACAAAATGGAGTTACAAATAAATAGCCTGGAGACAAAGATTGAGAAGATGCAAGAAATGTTTAACAAGGACCTAGAAGAAATAAAAAAAAGTCAATTAAAAATTAATAATGAAATAAATGAGATCAAAAACACTCTGGAGGGAACCATGAGTAGAATAACAGAGACAGAAGATGGGATAAGTGAGTTAGAAGATAAAATGGGGGAAATGAAGCAGAGAGGAAAAAAGAAAAAAGAATCAAAAGAAATGAGGACAACCTCAGGGACCTCTGGGACAATGTGAAACGCCCCAACATTCGAATCATAGGAGTCCCAGAAGAAGAAGACAAAAAGAAAGGCCATGAGAAGATACTCGAGGAGATAATAGCTGAAAACTTCCCTAAAATGGGGAAGGAAATAGCCAACCAAGTCCAAGAAGCCCAGAGAGTCCCAAACAGGATAAACCCAAGGCGAAATACCCCAAGACACATATTAATCAAATTAACAAAGATCAAACACAAAGAACAAATATTAAAAGCAGCAAGGGAGAAACAACAAATAACACACAAAGGGATTCCCATAAGGATAACAGCTGATCTATCAATAGAAACCCTTCAGGCCAGAAGGGAATGGCAGGACATACTTAAAGTAATGAAAGAGAATAACCTACAACCTAGATTAGTCTACCCAGCAAGGATCTCATTCAGATATGAAGGAGAACTCAAAAGCTTTACAGACAAGCAAAAGCTGAGAGAATTCAGCACCACCAAACCAGCTCTTCAACAAATACTAAAGGATCTTCTCTAGGCAGGAAACACAGAAAGGTGGTATAAACGTGAACCCCAAACAACAAAATAAATGGCAACGGGACCATACCTATCAATAATTACCTTAAATGTAAATGGGTTGAATGCCCCAACCAAAAGACAAAGGCTGGTTCGAATGGATACAAAAGCAAGACCCCTATATATGCTGTCTACAAGAGACCCACCTCAAAGCAAGGGACACATACAGACTAAAAGTGAAGGGCTGGAAAAAAATATTCCACGCAAACGGAGACCAAAAGAAAGCAGGAGTCGCAATACTCATATCAGATAAAATAGACTTTCAAATTAAGTCTCTGAAAAGAGACAAAGATGGACACTACATAATGATCAAAGGATCAATCCAAGAAGAAGATATAACAATTATAAATATATATGCACCCAACATAGGAGCACCGCAATATGTAAGGCAAACGCTAACGAGTATGAAACAGGAAATTAATAGTAACACAATAATAGCAGGAGACTTTATCACAACTATGGATAGATCAACTAAACAGAAAATGAACAAGGAAACACAAACTTTAATGGACACAATGGACCAGCTAGACCTAATTGACATCTATAGGACGTTTCACCCCAAAACAATCAACTTCACCTTTTTCTCAAGTGCACACAGAACCTTCTCCAGAATAGATCACATCCTGGGCCATAAATCTAGTCTTGGTAAATTCAAAAAGATTGAAATCATTCCAGTCATCTTTTCTGACCACAGTGCAGTAAGATTAGATATCAATTACAGGAAAAAAATTATTAAAAATTCAAACATATGGAGGCTAAACAACACGCTTCTGAATAACCAACAAATCATAGAAGGAATCAAAAAAGAAATCAAAATATGCATAGAAATGAATGAAAATGAAAACACAACAACCCAAAACCTATGGGACACTGTAAAAGCAGTGCTAAGGGGAAGATTCATAGCATTACAGGCCTACCTCAAGAAACAAGAAAAAAGTCAAATAAATAACCTAACTCTACACCTAAAGCAACTAGAGGAGGAAGAAATGAAGAACCCCAGGGTTAGCAGAAGGAAAGAAATCTTAAAAATTAGGGCAGAAATAAATGCAAAAGAAACTAAAGAGATCATAGCAAAAATTAACAAAGCTAAAAGCTGGTTTTTTGAAAAAATAAATAAAATTGACAAACCATTAGCAAGACTCATTAAGAAACAAAAGGAGAAGAACCAAATCAACAAAATTAGAAATGAAAATGGAGAGATCACAGCAGACAACACTGAAATACAAAGGATCATAAGAGACTACTACCAGCAGCTCTATGCCAATAAAATGGACAACTTGGAAGAAATGGACAAGTTCTTAGAGAAGTATAACTTTCCAAAACTGAACCAGGAAGAAATAGAAGATCTTAACAAAACGATCACAAGCAAGGAAATCGAAACTGTAATCAGAAATCTTCCAGCAAACAAAAGCCCAGGACCAGATGGCTTCACAGCTGAATTCTACCAAAAATTTAGAGAAGAGCTAACACCTATCTCACTCAAACTCTTCCAGAAAATTGCAGAAGAAGGTAAACTTCCAAACTCATTCTATGAGGCCACCATCACCCTAATTCCAAAACCAGACAAAGATGCCACAAAAAAAGAAAACTACAGGCCCAATATCACTGATGAACATAGATGCAAAAATCCTTAACAAAATTCTGGCAAACAGAATCCAACAACATATTAAAAAAATCATACATCGTGACCAAGTGGGCTTTATCCCAGGAATGCAAGGATTCTTTAATATCCACAAGTCAATCAATGTAATACACCACATTAACAAATTGAAAGATAAAAACCATATGATTGTCTCAATAGATGCAGAAAAAGCCTTTGACAAAATTCAACATCCATTTATGATTAAAACTCTCCAGAAAGCAGGAATAGAAGGAACATACCTCAACATAATAAAAGCTATACATGATAAACCCACAGCAAGCATCACCCTCAATGGTGAAAAATTGAAAGCATTTCCCCTGAAATCAGGAACAAGACAAGGGTGCCCACTCTCACCACTACTATTCAACATAGTTTTGGAAGTTTTGGCCACAGCAATCAGGGCAGAAAAAGAAGTAAAAGGAATCCAGATAGGAAAAGAAGAAGTGAAACTCTCTCTGTTTGCAGATGACATGATCCTCTACATAGAAAACCCTAAAGACTCTACCAGAAAATTACTAGAGCTAATCAATGAATACAGTAAAGTTGCAGGATATAAAATTAACACACCAAAAACTCCTGCATTCCTATACACTAACAATGAGAAAACAGAAAGAGAAATTAAGGAAACAATACCATTCACCATTGCAACAAAAAGAATAAAATACTTAGGAGTATATCTACCTAAAGAAACAAAAGACCTATACATAGAAAACTATAAAACACTGATGAAAGAAATCAAAGAGGACACAAACAGATGGAGAAATATACCGTGTTCATGGATTGGAAGAATCAATATTGTCAAAATGGCTATACTACCCAAAGTAATCTATAGATTCAATGCAATCCCTATCAAACTACCAACGGTATTTTTCACAGAACTAGAACAAATAATTTCACAATTTGTATGGAAATACAAAAAACCTCGAATAGCCAAAGTAATCCTGAGAAAGAAGAATGGAACTGGAGGAATCAATCTGCCTGACTTCAGACTCTACTACAAAGCCACAGTCATCAAGACAGTATGGTACTGGCACAAAGACAGAAATATAGATCAATGGAACAGAATAGAAAGCCCAGAGATAAATCCACGAACCTATGGTCACCTTATCTTCGACAAAGGAGGCAAGGATATACAATGGAAAAAAGATAACCTCTTTAACAAGTGGTGCTGGGAAAACTGGTCAACCACCTGTAAAACAATGAAACTAGAACACTTTCTAACACCATACACAAAAATAAACTCAAAATGGATTAAAGATCTAAATGTAAGACCAGAAACTATCAAACTCCTAGAGGAGAACATAGGCAAAACACTCTCCGACATAAATCACATCAGGATCCTCTATGACCCACATCCCAGAATTTCAGAAATAAAAGCAAAAATAAACAAATGGGACCTAATGAAACTTAAAAGCTTTTGCACAACAAAGGAAACTATAAGCAAGGTGAAAAGACAGCCCTCAGATTGGGAGAAAATAATAGCAAACGAAGCAACAGACAAAGGATTAATCTCAAAAATATACAAGCAACTCCTCCAGCTCAACTCCAGAAAAATAAATGACCCAATCAAAAAATGGGCCAAAGAACTAAAGAGACATTTCTCCAAGGAAGACATACAGATGGCTAACAAACACATGAAAAGATGCTCAACATCACTCATTATCAGAGAAATGCAAATCAAAACCACAATGAGGTACCATTACACGCCAGTCAGGATGGCTGCTATCCAAAAGTCTACAAGCAATAAATGCTGGAGAGGGTGTGGAGAAAAGGGAACCCTCTTAACACTGTTGGTGGGAATGCAAATTAGTACAGCCACTATGGAAAACAGTGTGGAGATTTCTTAAAAAGCTGGAAATAGAACTGCCATATGACCCAGCAATCCCACTTCTGGGCATACACACCAAGGAAACCAGATCTGAAAGAGACACGTGCACCCCAATGTTCATCGCAGCACTGTTTGTGATAGCCAGGACATGGAAGCAACCCAGATGCCCATCAGCAGACGAATGGATGAGGAAGCTGTGGTACATATACACTATGGAATATTACTCAGCCATTAAAAAGAATTCATTTGAATCAGTTCTAATGAGATGGATGAAACTGGAGCCCACTATACAGAGCGAAGTAAGCCAGAAAGATAAAGACCATTACAGTATACTAACACATATATATGGACTTTAGAAAGATGGTAACGATAACCCTATATGCAACACAGAAAAAGAGACTCGATGTATAGAACAGACTAGTGGACTCTGTGGGAGAAGGCGAGGGGGGGATGTTTCAAGAGAACAGCATTGAAACATGTATATAATCATAGGGTGAAACAGATAACCACCCAGGTTGGGTGCATGAGACAAGTGCTCGGGCCTGGTGCACTGGGAAGACCCAGAGGGATGGGGGGGGAGAGGGAGGTGGGAGGGGGGACGGGGAATGGGGAATACATGTAAATCCATGGCTAATTCATTTTAATTGTATGACAAAAACTACTGTAATGATGTAAAGTAATTAGCCTCCAACTAATAAAAATAAATGGAAAAAAAATTTTTTTTCCACTTTCCTTGCACCTACTCTAGATTGAATTATGTCTTCTAAAAAGATATATTCAAATCCTAAATTCCACTACCTGAGAACTTGATCCTTTTTGGGGGACAAGATCTTCCCAGTTGTAATCCAGGGAAGAAGAGTGATTACTTGGTGAGGTTTTTTTGTCGCACATTCATAAACTGACTCTTTGTGACCCTATGGACTGTAGCCCGCCAGGCTCCTTTGTCCATGGGGATTTCCCAGGCAAGAATACTGGAATAGGTTGCCATTTCTTTCTCCAGGGGATCTACTGACCCAGGGATCAAACACGTGTCTCCTGCTTAGCAGATGGATTCTTTACCGCTAAGCCAACAGGGATACTGGATCAGGGTGGGCCTTAAATCCTTATTTCCTCATCCTGGTGTCCTTTTAAGAGTCAGAGACACAGGGAGGAGGAAGACCATCTGATGATAGAGGCTGAGATTATAGTCACGCATCCACAAGCCAAGGAACACCAAGGACTGCCAACCAACACCAGAAGGTAGGAAAAGTCAAGAGAGGATTCTTTCCTTGGGCATAGCTGTGCCAATGTCTTGGTTTTGGAATTCTAGGCCCCACAACTATGAGAAGACAAATTTCTATTGCTTTAAGTCATCCAACTGTGGCATTTCATTAAGGCAACTCTAAGAAAAACTAACACAGCATCTATTATTCTCCTTCCTTTCCTTGTTCACCAATCTAGGGTGGTTTAGTCGCTCAGTAATGTCCAACTCTTTTGTGACCATGGACTGTAGCCACCAGGCTCCTTTGTCCATGGGATTTTCCAGGCAAGAGTAATAGAGTGGATTGCCATTTCCTTCTCCAGGGGATTTTCCCGACCCAGGAATTGAACCGGGTCTCCTGCATTGCAGCAGAATTCTTTCTGACTCTGCTGCTGCTGCTGCTGCTAAGTCACTTCAGTCGTGTCCGACTCTGTGCGACCCCATAGACGGCAGCCCACCAGGCTCCCCGTCCCTGGGATTCTCCAGGCAAGAACACTGGAGTGGGTTGCCATTTCCTTCTCCAATGCGTGAAAGTGAAGTCGCTCAGTCGTGTCTGACTCTTAGCGACCCCATGGACTGTAGCCCACCAGGCTCCTCCGTCCATGGATTTTCCAGGCAAGAGTACTGGAGTGGGGTGCCATTGCCTTCTCCAGACTGAGCTATGAGGGAAGCCCAAATCTAGTAAATGACCACAAAACAAACTTAAGACACTGAGTTCATCCATCTCAGTGTGGCTATGACCCAGGAATTCCTCACTCACTAGAATTTCTGCTGACAAACCTCTAAATTTATCTCACCTCCATAACATACTTCATCTACTACTGCTTTCATATCACTCATTGATGAATAAAGACACAGAAGTGAACTGGCTCCAAATCAAAGCAAGGCCAAAAACCTAATCAGGCCCTCATTATTATTGTATACATTTTTTAAAACATATTTACCATTTTCTATTATTGATTTTTTTGTGTTCCTTTCATAAGTTATATTAGATTTCTAACTTCAATTCTCAAGCATTCAATTCTATTCTTACCAAACACTGCTAATTGCCTGATGATAAACATGTTTCTAATACTGATTATTTTTCTCCTGCAGACTCCCTCATTTTCTTATCACACTAAACATTTTTTATTACTGTATATTTTGTCTGGAGAGGCATATGGTCTCCTTTATTTTTTCCCATTCCAAAGGAAAAAGACTTTCTCTTTTGTAAAGGTTTCTCTTTCCTTTTCAATGAGAATGGACATCATTATATTTCAGTCACTCATCAGAATAATAATTTTAGAATACT